>NC_060268.1:16454050-16554540 GCF_021613505.1 Equus quagga
GGAGGTCGGGGCCTGGGCCAAAATATGGAACGCTTCACGAATTTGCGTGTCATCCTTGCGCAGGGGCCATGCTAATCTTCTCTGTATCGTTCCAATTTTAGTATATGTGCTGCCGAAGCGAGCACGCCACCACCTCCGCCCGCAGGCTATATAAGGCGCGGCGGGCTCTCGCCTTTCCTACTTACGGTGACCGGCCTGCCCGCCTTCCCGGCGACTTGGAACGGTCGGGGAAACTTGACGCAACGGGATCACGTCTCGAGGTTCGCACGTTTGGTGCTCTGATGGCTAGGCTGCGATGAACCTGCCGGGTTTACCTGTCGGGCGGGACATGCAAATGAGCGCCCGAGGCAGCCTGGGTAAGGGGCCCGTGGGAGCCCTGAGCCCGTAACTGGGTGCTGGAGCCGCGGAGCATGCCGGGAGCGGCGGGCACGGGGCCGCCCGGCGCGGCGTCCTCGAGGCCCTGGGAGCGGGAGTCGGGGGCGGGGCGGGAAAGAGGCTCAGAGATGTGGTTTCCCGCTTAAAGCTTCTCTGCTGAGTACTTTAAAAAAAAAAAGTCCCCCAGCCATTATCACGCCTCGAATAGTTAAGGCAACTCCCTAGTATCCCCTAATACTCTCCGTGCGCACTGCCGTGAGAGTTTCGGGATGTCCGCGTCGTCGGCGCGTCCGGAGCGTCCAGGCGGGACCGTGCACACTGCGCGCCGCGGCTCCGCTTCCTGGCTCTCCAGGATCCTCGACGGCCAGGTCGGGCTGGCGCGTCTGAGGCGGGCCCGGCGGGCTGCCTGCAGCAGGCAGCGTCTCCCCCAGGTCTCTCGGAGAGCTTGCGAATAAGCGGTCCTGCTGGGCCCCCGGGGCGCTGGGTCGAGCACGGGTCATCCCAGCAAAATACAGAACTTGCCACCTATATTTCATTGGTGCCCTGGGGGCCTTGTGCCAGCTCCAGAAGGCACCGTGGACGTGAGCCCAGCGTGCAGCCCTCCTGGAGACCTCCCGACGACTGGAGCACCCAGCGCCGGCCCGTCGGCTCTGCTCTCGAGGCTGCCCGCGGCGAGCATGCGCCCACGTGTCCCGCCCCAGAGTCCGTTCTGCGCAGGCGTCGGTGGGATGGGAGCGCAGGCGCCGGGATGGGGCCCTCGCCCGTGACAGGTGGCCTCCCGCCGCTTGGGCCCCGGCCCAGGCGCGCAGGCGCAGCCAGTCTGCCGAGAGGGGGACGCGCGGAATTGCATTGTTGGGGTTGGACTGAGACTCGGTCTCGTCCGCCTGTATCCTTCCCGCCGCTGCCCATTGCCCGGTCACAGCGCGAACAGGCGGGACAGGCCGACTGGCAAGAAATACTGGAATGTTCGCGTTCACTATTCTGATTTCACCTACTGCTAAAACCATGCTGTTCAAGTCACAGCCTGGTGCGTTGTGAAATGAGGGCCCAAGCCTCTGGGATCGAGGTGTTACAGTCCTCCATGTATTTAGTTAAAACGAAGGGCATGGGTTTGCCTGCGTCGTGTTAAAATGGCCCCTTAATAAGGAGTGCGGCATATGCATAGAATAAGTGGAGTTGTGCTTCTTTTTTCTCCTTCCTTTAGTCGTCCTACCCTTTCTCCGAAATTATGACATAATATTTTGAAGTAGAAACCTACGAAAGATCAGTGATTTTGACAAGTTTTTTCATTGGTATCCAATTTTGTGATGTACAAAAAGAAAATAGTGTGAGACCATTTAAGCGTTTCTGGTATTGCTGAGACAAAACCAGAGAAAGGAAGAGAAAGCCTTCAAGGATTATGGCTAAAACTATCTTTTTCTCTGTGTTTGTGGTTATAATTCTTTTCTTTCACAGCTTTTGAAAAGTAATAAAAACGCTATGTTCTCCCCCCAAAAGAAAATCAGGTAAAAAAAATGACACACCTATTGAGTTAAATTGGCCGATTACAAATAAAATATGTTTTGATATATTTCTTCTAATGGCCTGTCTTTTCAATGATCCATTTCTCACTTCAAAGCTGTTAAATAGTAAATTGATGTTCAATTTTATGATTTGAAGAAATATATTAAAACTCGTTCATGTCCTTGCTCTGTTTAGAAACCTTATAAACAGCTTAGTAAAGGATACGTGGTTAGGAATATATAGTTGGAAGGCCAGTCAGAGTTCAAGGGTCATGAACTTGATGTCTCTACAAGCTGTAAGCTCGTTCCATCAGGCTGCACTCCTGGATGACCATGTTTAAACCCTTTGTATTCTGAAAAGAAGAAAAATGTTTACCACATACAGAAAAAAAGTTGAAGGTTTACAAGAGATCAAGTCCTTTGGCGGGGGGAGGGGGGGAGCTTTGTAATGGCTTTAAATTATCAGATGTGTACAGAAATAGCGAGAAAGCATAACTGTAGAATTATGCCACTGGGAACAATGTGCTGTTAAAGAGCTAGAGCAGAATTTCTCACAGGTGTTTTATGTATGACCCCTTTAAAAACAGTAAGTGCTGCATAGACCTCCAGTATTGCTGAGATTGCTTCTATTATATTGTTATTTAAATTTGTATAAACATAAGACTGGGTATAAACGCCTTATTCTTATAGCTGCTATAAATTCTAAAACCAAAGCAGATTTGTAAATTAAGTACAAAACTACAAATCAATACAATTTAAATTAACGACATTAATTTATTGCGGGAGATGATGTGTTTGGCTGAAACTAAATCACCGTTATTGGGTTTGGTAGTGGGTAGATGGAGCCTTGGGGTCAGTTCCATACTTAAGGTGTTTCTGTGTTTTGACTAATGCAGAGAATACCAATTCACATGAATACGTTCTCAAAAAACTGAACCTTTGTTTACTACCAAATCATGTAGACACCAGAACATCCGCTTTTCCATATTTTAATTTGCAATCAAGACCCAGCACACAATAGATGGTAACTGGGAGTCCGTGAAATAAGGTGGTTTAGGAGAATCAGACCTCATACGGAACACTCTGCCAGTGAGCAGTCCTTGAATGTCAGTGTCTTTCTTGAAGACTCTGCCATGCTTGTTATTTATTTCAACATGGAGTTAGCATAACAGTATAATTGAAATCAGCAGTAAATACGCATCTGATCAAATTGTGCTGACATTCGGAACAAGAGAAGATTCTCTGAAGTTAGTTTTGGGCTTGTTGGCAAGAGAGAAAAAAATTAATAGACAGTGTATATAATCAAAAATACCCTTTCACCCCCCACCCAAGGCAGATAGCTTCCTACAGGGAAACAAGTCTGACCCTGGCATCCCAGGCCTTTTGGTTTTTCAAATGGCCTCAGCACCGCGTTTGCCATGAATGAGGCTTGAAAATGCAGAATTCCACAGAGGCGATTAGTAGGCACTGAAAGTGACTCATTCACACTGTGTCAAAATTGATCATAAATCAGATTTTATTATTATTGCTTCCACTCTGTTTTCACTTTCAAATATTCAAATTACCATTAGATCTTTATTTGTGTAGAACGTCCTGAAAGCATTTGGCTCTTACTTGGTGCAGATACATCATTTATATTATTCAGTCTGCCTCTGTTCATTTCTCATTAGCCCCATAAAATAGCACATTACTCAGTGGCATGTCATTTTCATGATGTGAAATCAAGGCACTGATTTATTAAAAACCTAAGAAACTAAAGGCTTGGTCAATGAAAATGTTAATCATATGTATATTATCACTAGGAAATAGAAATTTTGCCTTCATAGACAAGATGAGGATAGTGGCAGACACTTGCCATTGCTGTCATTTAGAGAGTAGGACATGCCACCCCAACAGCAGCCAGTTATACACGCTGTCTCCTAGGTCTGTAAGATGAAATGGCAAAGATAAGTGCAAACTCGTGTTGAAATCTCATGGCATTGCTTTGTTATAAGCTAAATATAATTTATTCAGATGTTTCAGACTCTGCTTATTTTAATACTTTAAGAGAATCATCCCAATAAAAACAATTTCTTTTAAAAATCCTGTAGAAAACCCTCTGACCCCTAAGAATTTTTCTGAAGACTCCAAGAGGTTCTGGATCCCAGTTTGAGAAACACTGTATAGGCTGATCTAATATCTGGAGTTTATGGAGCTTTATATGTGCTCTTTCCTTGAGAGAATAAGTCAAGAATTAGAAACGGAAAAGATGGGAGGGGTGGGTGATATTTATTAAGCACCAACTATTTGACAGGCATTTTGTATTTACAATTATTCTGAGAGGTAGGTATTATCCCATTCAACAGCTGAGGAAAGCGATGCTCAAAGGACATATGTGCCTTGCTTAATTCATATGGGTAATAAAGTTGGGTTGGAGAAGAGACGGCATTCAAACTCGGGATCCCCAGAATCCAAACTGATGCTGCTTCTGTTATTCTGTGATTTAATTTAACATTAGAGATATCCTAACATAACTTTAACCAGGAAAATCTGGGTAAACTATTTTGAAATTCCTGGGTAACCAATACACAGAACATGATAGGATGAAAAACTTCAGTCAGCTCTAGGTGTTCTGTTTCTAGATTATGAAGGAAAACAATTCAGTCTCAGACCAGCTCACTTCTATGTTCCAGAATGCTTCTGGATTACCTTTTTTTAGACTGTTGAAACTTATTTATGAAGTAAAAAGTAATATAATTGTTGTAGTCAGAAAAAAACAGAGGAAAAAACCTGCGACTATAAAAAACAATAGTAAAATGACCCAAGCCAGGACATCTTTGCCCATATTGTCCTCCATTAAAACAGGTAATTCAGGGGCCGGCCCGGTGGCACAGCAGTTAGGTGTGCACGTTCCGCTTCTGCGGACCAGGGTTCACCGGTCTGGATCCCGGGTGCAGACATGGCACCACTTGGCACACCATGCTGTGGTAGGCTTCCCACATATAAAGTAGAGGAAGATGGGCACGGATGTTAGCTCAGGGCCAGTCTTCCTCAGCAAAAAGAGGAGGATTGGCTGCAGATGTTAGCTCAGGGCTAATCTTCCTCAAACAAACAAACAAACAAAAAAACAGGTAATTCAGAATTGCCTCTATTGTTCAGTTCTTGAGTAAAATAAAATGAAATAAAACTCAGCTCTTGAAAAATAATTGAATAAAATAAATAATAATTCAATTACTTGAATGTATGTTTTATCAACCAAAATCAGCTTTCTGTTTTGGGTAATAAGCTTTTGTTTTAATCAAATATTTTTCATTAAAGAATCTCAGTAGGGGCCAGCCCTGTGTCTGAGTGGTTAAGCTTTCATGCTCTGCTTCAGTGGCCCAGAGTTTTGCTAGTTCGGATCCTGGGCACAGACCTAGCACTGCTCATCAGGCCATGTTGAGGCAGCGTCCCACATGCCCCAACTAGAAGGACCCACAACTGAAACATACAACTAGGTACTGAGGGAGCTTTGGAGAGAAGAAGGAAAAATACAATCTAAAAAAAAATTTTAAAAATCTCAGCAGAGTTACATAGACTGCTAGCATTGTTGAGAGCTCCTACAAAGGTAACCAACTCAGGGTTGTTTTTAAGTAACACAAAAATTAATTAGAGATGGAGATTCTAAAAGAAAACAGGAAAATATTTTTCCAACCTTAGTGTAAGCAAAGATTTCTAAGATAGCACACAGAAAGCAGAAACCATTAAAAAATTGATAACTGGACTTCATCAAAATTTAAAACTACTGCTCATCAAAAGACACCATGTAAAAAAAACAAAATAGGCAATCCAAAGACTGGGAGAAAATAGTCAGGAAAATTTCACAAGTATCAGGAAAAGGACCTGTATCTAGAATAAATCAGGAACTCTTACCACTCAACAATAAAAAGAACAACTACTCAAAATATGGGCAAAGACTTGACAGACACTTCATGAAAAAAGATAATACAAATGGCCAATAAGCAAATATAAAGATGCTCAACACCATTAATCATCAGAGAACTGGGAGTTAATACACAATGGATGGTATTTCACACCTACTAGAATGGCTAAAATTTAAAAGATTGACAATACCAAATATTGACAATTATGTGGAGTGACAAGAACCCTCAAACATTGTTGGTGGGAGTGTAAAATGGTACAACTTTCAGAGAACCATCTGACAGTTTCTCATAAAGATAAACACACACTGACACCATGACCCATCAATTCCGTTCCTACGTATTTGTCCATGAGAAATCAAGACATATGTCCACAAAGATTCATATAAGAAAGTTTACAACTGCTTTATTCATAATATCTCCAAACTGGAAACAATCTAAATGTTCATCAACAGGAAAATGGATACATTGTGCTACATTAATACTATAATAATGGAATACTAGTCAGCAATAAAAAGGAACACATTACTGATATGCACAAAAACATGAATGAATTTCGCAGGCATATTGCACAAAAGAAGCCAAACATGAAAGAGTACACATTGTATGATTCCATTCACATAAAGTTCAAGAACAAGCAAAGCTAATCTAATAGTGACAGAAATCAGAACAGCAGTTGCTTGGGGGAGTTGGGAGGAAGGGGAATTAACTAAAAGATGGCACGGGGGACTTTCTGGAATGATGTCAATTTCTATATCTTGATCAGTGTGTGGGTTACATGGGTGTATGCATTTGTCAAAACCTATCAAGTATACACTTGAGATGTGTGCATCTCACCATTATAAATTATACTGCAATAAAAAAGCATGCCTCAATAAAAAAGATGAAAGCATCAGGAACAAAAGGACTCTTGCTGAAATCTAATGCTGAAGGGTTTGCTGTTTCTAACCAGTGTATCGTGCTTCCTGGAACTTTATACTCTATCTACACTTATTCACCAAACATATATTGATCCCATCTAATGAAAAGGCGCTTAGTAAAGCTGGTAGATACTGCCTTGGCGCAGGCTCCATCAAGTTGAGTTGAGAAATATATTCATGTACTTCTGAAGGAGTGCGCTGAATGTTTTTCAATTTATACTAATTCCTGTATTTAATAAATATTTATTGGGTACCTACTATGTGCCAGGTAATGTTCTAAGCACCAGAAGTCTAGCAGTGACTAAGACACGACACTCCTTCTGCGAGTTCACTCATGTGGAAGAGACTGACGATGAAAAAGTATGCAAATAAATAAGAGGGAATTTCAGGTGGTGATAAATGCAATGGAGAAAATGCAATATTCGACCACATTTTCCTCATTTCTGAGAAACGGTAGATGAATCACATATTTGCATGTCAAACCACATGTCACATTTAGCTCCGTTGCAATTTCAAAGGTCAATTCTTGAATACGTTTGTTCTCACTGTATGGTAAAAACACACTTTCAAAACATGAGAACATGAAGCCCTATTTCACCAATGCACATTTATGTACATTTTATTTTCTCACACACTCCTTAAAAGCGACAGATTTGACAATTTACCAGATCATTACACACAAATTAAAAGCATATGGGCTCTGTGTTAAGTAAAGTACGCAACATGGTTAGGATCCACCATCATCCCTCAGTTTCCCTGGGAACCCTCACTTTCTCCTCCAGGCTTGAATACTTAAAGAGTTGTACTATAAAATGGCTGGAGATTTTTAAAACCTACTGGTCTGAAATGACCCATGAAAATCAGACTACATACCAACTCCTCGTCATCATATCATGCATGCTGTAGGAAGTAAAAGTTTCAGACTAAAATCTTTTAGCACCTACCGCATTGTTATTGTTTGAAAGTCATGCCATTGAGCCACAGAATTTCAGTAAGTTAAGCATCTGTTACCAGACAGTAGCACTGTTGCTTTTGATCTCTAAAAGTTTATTTCGGTTCTCATCTGTAGAGGAACAGAAAGAGATTCTAGCCATTGGTGTTTTAGCTTTGTTTAACATTGATGAAAAGCTAAAATTGTAGTAGTCTCAGCTACTGGCAGATGGCAGATTGTCCCTTGTCATAAAAGCACTTTCTCAAAGCCAGGTAGACTTGCACAAGCCAAAACGTGGGCGAGATTATTTTCTGTAATTTTAGTTTCTTCAGAGGTTTATACCATTTTGAGAAATAGTGTTATCTTTCATTAGCAAATCCTATCAGCACTTCAGGGAAAGCAATGGATGACAAACATCTTTAGTCGTCACCTGCTTGGAAACGGAGGCCCTGACAGGAGGCAGTGTGGTCTGCCCAGTGCTTACTGGCAAAACTGAAATTAAACAAGAGATCACTGAATTGTCCCTTTGGGGCTAATCTCCTAGCCTCCCCTCTATGCCACATGATTCATATAAAAGAAAAGCCTTGTTGACTGTCAGCTGAGTCTACACATGATGCAAATCCGTATTTATGGTCATCCACCTTGCAAAATAATGATGATAGCAGTGATGGTAAATCTTGAGAAACCGTGGAGCAGGTATTCAAGTGGAGGCAAGCAATTAAAGAGAAGGACAATGAGGGCTGCAGAATCACCTGAACAAAAAGAGACTAAAGAATCAAAATGATCGTTTATATATAAATAGATATGTTAATAAGAGTGAAAATGGACTCCTACAATTTACACAACGAGGCTGAGTTTTACTTTTTTCTATTTCATGAAAATGTACCCACAGAGTTGGTACTCACATAAAACTCGATGTGTTTTACCTTTCCAAGGCAGCGTTTGAGGTTGATGGCAGAGGCAGAATGCCTGTTGACTGAATCTTGCTCCATGCCTTCCAGCTCAACTGTTTTACACCCTAGGCTAAGAAAATAATTCCCGATCACCCTCGGATGGCATACATAATGGTGTCTGAAGTCATCCTAAAATGTTTTATCCTCCTGGCTCCTTTTTCATCATTCCAGGACATAAGGTCAGTAAGGACCTCTTCTCTATAGATCCCATAGCACTTAACCTGTGGGGCTGTTAGGAACACATGTTTTGGGGCAAGTATATCTCGATTTGAATCTCAGCTGTGCGATCCTGGGTTAGTTCTTTGACTGTGCTTACCCACATTTCTTTGAATTGGGAATAATACGGACCTCATCACGTCATTGCAAGATTAAAATAAGATGAAGTGTGGGGCCGGCCCCATGGCCGAGTGGTTAAGTTTGTGTGCTCTGCTTCAGCAGCCCAGGGTTTCGCTGGTTTGGATCCTGGGTACCGACATGGCACCGCTCATCAAGCCATGTTGAGGGAGCATTCCACATGCCACAACTAGAACGACCCACAACTAAAAATATACAACTATGTACTGGTGGTCTTTGGGGAGAAGAAGAAGAAAAAATAAATATTGCCAACAGATGTTAGCTCAGGGCCAATCTTTAAAAATAAATAAATAAATAATCAGGATGAGGTATGAAACATGCCTGGCCTGTGAAAGATACTCAAATAACTATTGGTTCATTTCCTCTCTGCTTCTTTCTCATGGGTCTTATCACACATCTTAGTTATCTAATTAGCACACCTTGTTGTTTACCTCCCCTTAGACCGCAGCCTCCCTAATAGTGAGGATGGCAGATCATTCATCTTGGTGTCCCCCAGAGCCCACCACATAGTGCCTTAAACAGAGGAGGCACTTGGAAACGATGTATTGAATTTTACTTCTTGTAACTCAGCATACACTTAGCAATTTAATAACATAAAACCACAGCCAAAATGCCCAGTGATGTTTCTTTTCTCCAATAGGCCGGCTGCTTTCATTTTTAGAAGCGTCCTTCTGGAGCATTCACTTAGACTGATGGCCTTTCCTTCAGGCGGGCAGAGTCTTCCCAGGTTAGATTGGGCTATCGGTTTTCACGATTCAGCTGAGGCCTTGCTTTCGTCCTGAATTAGTTTGTGACATGCGTGTTCAGATGAGATTTCCAGTGAAACAGGAGGAGCCCAAGGAGTGAATCAGCCAAAGTATTCCATCTTTTGTCAACTGAACATCCATTAGTTGCAATTTATAGTATGGTTGACTGTGTGTCTCTCTATATATGTAATACGTTTCTAATAACACTCATAAGAATTTGAGTGAGTCCTAAGTGTGTTCAAAATGCTTTGATCCAGGGAAATTTATTTTTTCAAGTTCTCCACAGATAAAGTAAATGGCAATTATACAAATACTTTAAAGAGGCAAATTCAAATCAGTCACATGGGGCCATGCCTTGTACATTTCACCCTGGGAAAAAAATGTAAATAAATTAATATTCTTGAATATTTATGAATTAAGTCCAACTTTTCTTTCCTTTATCTTTCTCTTTTGTTCTTTGACCTTAGACAACCTCAGTTTTCTCATCTCGCAGGGCTGTTTCGAGGATGTAATGAGATAAGTACACACAATGCCCACCTCAGTGCCTATGGCACAGTACAGGCTGGAGTCGTGGCAGTGAGGCAGCAGGAACTGCCATTCAAGGCCACGGCCTAAGTCTGGCCTCCCTCTCAGGAGAGATGAGAGTTCTCCACAACAATCCACTAAAGAATTTCCCAATCTCCTTCTCTCTGAGCCCACGGACATTCCAAAGATCTTTGACTCAAAATACTGTAAGAATTCTGGTCACAGTAAATTTCATCAAAAATATTCTCTTGAACAAAAAAAGCAAGGAAGCATATTTGGAGGAGGGGGACCACGCAGGGGTTTCTGGGAGCTGGCAGTGTTCTGGATCTGGGGCGTGGCTACACGGTTTGGCTTTACGGTAATTAAGCTACACATTAATGTTTTATGCACTTTCCTGTATGTGTGTCATATTTCACAATGGAGAGGGTTTAAAATGAGATCATATGTGTGTGTCTCAAACAAACGAAGAAGACTTCCTTGGATTTTTAGTGTTTTATGTTTTTCAGACTGCTTTCAAATAGGTGACACACTGCGGCTCAAATAGGACTTCTCTATTTGATCCAAAGATGTTAAAAGTCTTGTCTGAGGTCACAGTCTTATCTGAGGCTAGTTCCTGATAAAGTCTAGTGCTTAGGACTAAGCTGTCCGACATTGTTTAGTGTTCTTTGTACTTCTCCGAACTTTCTTCCAAACCAGGATGTGCACTTTACACCATGTCAATATTATGCAAACTAAACAAAATCTTAAATAATTTTTTAAATTGTGAAATATTTCAAACATATCAGCAAGTATTGAGCATAATTTAAGAAAATTATTACCTGAACAGACACAAGTAAAATTTTACTTATTTGCCCAATTTGCTTCAAACTTTTCAAAAAATAATAACATAGTATAGATATATTTTAGACCCACTGTGTACTTCTCTCAGCTGGGATTCTTCTTCCTCTCTTCCTAAATTCCAATTTCCATGAATTTTAAAAATAGTTTTCTACACACACACACACACACACACACATATATATATATACACATCCATAAACAATATGTAGTATTCTTTTGCAGGTTTAAATTTTTTATTTAAATTGTATCATATTGTAGGGGCTGGCCCAGTGGCACAGCAGTTAAGTTCTCACCTTTCGCTTCGGTGGCCCAGGGTTTGCCAGTTCAGATCCCAGTTGGGGACCTACACACCACTTGTCAAGTCATGCTGTGGCAGGCGTCCCACATATAAAATAGAAGAAGATGGGCATGGATGTTAGCTCGGGGCCAATCTTCCTCAAAAAAAAAAATATATATTGCATCATACTATAATATTGTTCTGCAATTTTTGGTCTTATTTTGGCTTAAAATTATATTTTTGATGTTTACCCATGCTAACACATGTAGCTGCTGGATAGTATTCCTTGCCTGGATATACCACTATTTTTTAATTTACTCACTCTCCCATAAAATACAACTTAGGTTGTATTGATTATTGTGCTGGTGAAAATGTTCTTGTAGAACAGATATTGACCAACCACAACCCATGGGTCAAATCCAGCCCACCACCTATTTTTGTAGGGCCCATGAGCTCAGAATGGTTTTTACAGTTTTTAATAGTTGAAAGAAATCAAAGAAGAGTGATACTTTGTGACCCATGAAAACTGTATAAAATTCAAATTTCAATGTCTATAAATAAACGTTAATTGGAACACAACAATGCCTGTTTATTTACATATTATTCAAAGCACACACAGCAGAGTTTGAGAAGTTGTGACAAAGATCGTTAGTTCATAAAGCCTAAAATATTTACCATCTGACTGTTTACAGAAAAAATTTGCTGCTCCCTATTATAGAGGTCTCTTCATGTACGCATGTGAGAGTTCCTCTAGGATATATTTCCAGAAGCTGCATTATTGGTTCTGAGAGCACTAGATTTTTCAGTCTTACTAGATACAGCCAGTTTGGTCTCCAGATGATTATTCCCATTTACGTAACTACAAGCAATGTGTGAGAATTCCTACTGATTTACTCACCTGATATTATCATACTCTTAAGTTTTTGCCAGTCTGATTGGTGTGAAAGGGTCTCATTATGATTTTTATTTGCATTTTTGTAGTTACTTAGAAGAATAACCATGTTTTGACAGATATTGTGAATTGCTTATTCGCAAACTTTCTCATTTTTCTGTTGGGTTGTTTATCCTTTTCTCATGGATTTCCAGAAATTCTTTAGGTATTCTGGAAACTAATTTTTTCTAAATTATGTTAGTTATTAATACCTTTTCCCTGTCTTTCTGAGTCTTGTCTTTTAATCTTGTTTGTAGTGTCTTGTGTGTATATAAATATATACTTTAACATAACTAAATTTATCCACTTTTCCTTTATGAATTGTGTAGTGTTTTTTCTTATCTAAAGATTCTTCCCTATTCTCTAATTTTCCCTAAGGCTATAAAGATGATCTCCTATATTTTCTTCTAAAACAAAATAATAAAATATTTGAGAAGTGAAAACAAGTACTTCTCTAACTAGCCAGGTCAACATGAATAGGTGACAATTACTAACTCCAACCCAATTCTGCCCATGCCACCAGGAGTCTGATATAATTCTGGCCGGTGAAGGAGGGCATTTCAAGAGAGAGAAAATAAGATAATAATTTTTTAAAAATACACTGATGACCTTGACAGGAGGAGGGGGATGGGGGTGCAAGCTGGATTACAGCGGGATGCCAAGTTAATAGGAGATATGAAGTGAAAACTAAATTATTCTTTCAGTAAGCCTGCTTGTAAAGGGAAGGAAAGACAGAGAAGCAGATATAAAGTAAAGAAGTGATTTTTTATTAGAGAAATTTCACCATGTTTGTATGCTGATGGGAAAGAGTATAGCAGAGACTGAAGATTTGGGAGTGAGGGGAGATCACTGATGGAGCCAGACTGCTGAGGAGACCAATGAGGTGGGACACAGATGTTGGATGGAAGGGGAAATCCAAGCTCTGACTTGCTGCACTCACACCTTTCCTACCTGGGATACGTCTCCTGCTCTCCTCTGCCTCTCAGAAAACTAAGCATTCTTAATTATGACCACGTGGTATTAGCACAAAAGATAGACAAATAGCTGATTAGAACCAAAAGAGAGATCCGCACTTTTAAGGTCAAAGGTATGCACAACGGTAGAACTGAAGGGCGATGGGTAAAGAAGGATCTGTTCAATGAATAACATTGGGTCCATTGTGTATCTATATGAAAAAAATCTTTATTTCTGTCTCACACCATATGTAAAACAATAATTTCTGTGGAATGTATATCTATATGAAAAGTAAGACAATAAAACTTCTAGATAATAATAACATAAGAGAATATCTTAGTGACTTTGAGGCAGGGAAAGTTTTCTTAATCAGGACACAGAACATACTAATTGATAAAGAAAAGACTGACTATATTAAAATTAGGAATTTATGTTCATCAAAAAAAAATAACCATTAAGAAAATGAAAAGGTAAGCTGCAGAGTAGGAGAAGATATTTCTAATACATATAACCAACAAAGGGTTCATATATAAAGAATTCCTGCAAATCAATAAGAAAGACAGACAACCTAATAGAAAAAATAGGTGCTCAACCTAATAGAGCCCCTGAACTCTAGACACTTTAAAGAGACACTTTACAGAAGAGGATATTCAAAGGACCAATGAGCATATGAAAAAGCCTCAGTTGGTCATCAGTGAAATACAAATTAAAACCATAATGAAATTCTACTAAATACTTTCCAGAATAGCTAATTATAAAAAGACTGACAATACCATGGTTGGTTATACATTTAGAGATCAATAGATGACAGATAGGTAAATAGATAGATGATAGAGCAATAGATTGATTGATAGATAAATCTTATTAGTCCTGTTTCTCTGGAGAATGCTGATTAATATAGATATTAAAACTTATGTAAAATGCTGGAGGCTTGAAGGCCAGGATTGAGGTACTGTCAGGGTTGGTTTTCAGTGAGCTCTCTCTTCCTGGCTTGTATATAGGTGCCTTCTCTCTGTGTCCTCACATAGTCTTTCCTCTGTGCATGTAGAGTGAGGGAAGGAGTGACTTCTGGTCTCTCTTCCTCTTCTTATAAGGACACCAGTCCTATTGGATTAGGACCTCACCCTCATGACCTCATTTAACTTTAATTACCTCTAAAAAGGCCCTATGTCCAAATACAACCAAATTGGGGGTTAAGTCTTCAACATATGAATTTTGGTGGAACACAGTTGAGTCCATAACAATAGGCAAGACTAGATAGAACAGGGGAAGAGATGCTATTCAAACACATAGTGATTGAGAATATTTAGAATAGATGTTCAGTAAACCTAAATCCAAAGCAGTATAAATGAAAAGAAACGTGCTTAGACATATTAAACTACAGAATACCAAAGACAAAAACAATGTTAAGGGCAGATAGAGAAGAGAGACTATATACAAAGCAACCTCTTTTAGACTTACAGCTGATTTTTTACCAACTTCAATGAAAGTAAAAAGATAATGGAATATTAATAGCTTCAAAATCAACTGTGAACCTAGAAATGTATAACTAGTGAAACTATTGTTTAAATAGCAAGTGCAAAATAAAGATATTTTCTGAAAAACTAAAACTGAGAATTTTCACTAAAAGAATTCATACAAAATATATTCCAGGAAGAAAGAAAATGAATCCAGAAAGAAGGTCTGAGATGAAAGAAGCAATGGCAAGCAAAGGAAATGAAAACAAACATTTACTGTATAAAATAATCATATGGTTATAAATTAAAACAAAAATACTGAAAAACAATAACATATGGGTGGGGTGATCAGAGTTATAAAGTATTCTAAGCTCCTGTAACGATCAAGAAAAGGATAACTGTATGGACTAACTTTAGGATTTGTTAATAAAGCATGTTAAAATTTTGAGAGTAACACTGAAAGAATAGACATAGAGTGTAAAATTTTCCGATTAGTGGAGGAGGAGAAATAAACCAAAAGATTCAGTCAAAGCCAAAAGAAGGCAAGAAACAAAGAGAGACAAGGGAGGAAGGAGAGAAAGTGGAACAAATGGAAAGCACGGAATAAAATGGTAAAAAGAAATTCAAACATACAAATGATTACAAAAAGTATAAAGAACTTTTCAACTGAAATACAAAAGCTGTGGCCCCAGGTTAAAAAAAAATCCACCTCTATGCCATTTGCATGAGAAATATCTAAAGTTTGAGATGAAGTTTCAACACAATGCTTGAAAGTAAAGGATAAAAAAGACATACTTGGCAAATGCTAACCAAAAGAAAGCAGTAAAGCTGTATTGATAATGAACAAAACAGATGTTAAGGAAAAAGCATAAACAGGGATAAGAGAGACATTATAGGATGATAATATTATCCTCCAAGAAAGTTTAACAATCATGAACTTTTATGCACCTAATAAAAGATCTTTCAATTATGTAAAGCAAAAATTGACAGAACTTAAGGAGAAACTGGCAAATTCTGTATCATATGAAAGATTTTAACACACTTATCATAGTAATTGAGAGCAATAGACCAAAAGAATCAGTAAAAGTATTAAGGATTGAAGCACCACAGTTTAATAAGCTTTGTATAATGGATGTGTATAGAACATGAATTGTACCCAAGAATTAAAGACTTCACATTCTTTCCAAGTGTGTATGGAAAGAAAATTGACCTCTATTCCCCATAAAATAGATCTCAACTAATTTCAAAAAAGTGTTATTAGAAAGACTATGATCTCTTAAAAATTTAAATTAGAGGGGCCGGCCTAGGGGCATAGTGGTTAGGTCCGTGTGCTCCATTAGGCAGGCCAGGGTTCGTGGGTTCAGATCCCAGGTGCAGACCTACACACCGCTCACCAAACCATGCAGTGGTGGCATCCCACATACGAAATAGAGGAAGACTGGCACAGATGTTAGCTCAGCAACAACTTTCCTCAAGCAAAAAGAGGAAGATTGGCAACAGATGTTAGCTCGGGGCCAATCTTCCTCACTGAAAAAAATAATTAAATTAGAAACCATACAAAAACATAACTACAAATCATCTGCATATAAAATATTAAAAATGCTTCTAACAAATTGTAGAAATTAGGAAATATTTCAAAATAAACAATGATAAAAACACTATGCACCAAAACTTGTAGACTACAGCTAATGTGCTACCTACAGGAGAAACTTGTAGCTTTACATGCATGTTAAAGAAAAGAGAAAAACTAAAAACTAATGATTTGGGCAACCAACTTGAGAAATTAGAAAAACAACACAATAAATCCAAAGAAGTAGAAGGAAGGAAATAATAAAGATAAAAGCAGAAATTAATGAGATAGAAAACAAAGAGATGATAAAAAGAACCAATAAAGCAAAAAGTTGATTTTTTGGAAAAAACTAATAAAGTTGATAAACTTTTGGCAATACTAATGAGGACAAAAAGAGAAGAGGTACAAACAGGCAAAGTATAGAATCTGGGAGTGGGGACATTACAGATACAGCAGGAATTAAAAGGATAATAAAGAAGATATGAACAACTTCGTGTTGATGAATTTGAAAGTTTAGATGAAAGAGACAAATTCATAGAAAAATATTATTAGTCATATCAGACTGATACAATTACAGAATGGTGTAAATTGAAAATTCACTAAGAATTTTCAGGCTTGCACCAAAGAGGAGCGATCCTCCCAAGATTGTTTGGATACCTCCTAACCACAAAAGGGGGGGTTGTCTGAATTCTCACATTTCATGCTAAGCCTCGGATGGTACAGTGAAAGACAAAGCAAATATTATTTGAGGGTGGGAATGGGGTGGAAACAGCCAAACAGCATACCCTATCCCCAGTGGGAGGTAATAGCTTTGCAGGCACACCGGCCACTTCCTGGTGCAGCAAGAACTTACAGCACTGAGGACTTGCTCACATGACGGACAACTTCCACCACCTCTGCCCAATGGACCAATCCAATGACTAAGAAGCAGATGAGACTGTGCAGGAACGTAAGCTTTGAAGGCAGAACCACCAGGGTTCAAATCCACCCTATGGTTGACACGGTCTTGAGAAAATACTTTTAATATATCTGCATCTCAGTTTCTCCATCTGCAAAATAAAAATAGGATTGTTCATAGAATTACTAAGCCCAGTACAGAAAGTGTTTATAAAGTTGTTATAATATAGTTCTTCTCCCTGCCCCTACTCAGTATTGGTGGGGATATTTCTAAGTGGATATCGCTCACATATGATAAAAATGCTTCTCCTAAGATCTGATGTAGGAAGTTCTAAACATCACATGTTTAATAATCTTATTGTTTGGACCAAAAGGTTCAGTTTCAAGAAATTTTGCATTTTGGGTTGATCATACTTTCCAGGCGGGCTGGTTAGCATTTTTTTAGTCTGTGTTAGTATTATAAAACAGAATGTCCTGCGTTTGAAATGGCTGTCGCAGAAGACAGCGGAAGAAGACATAGGTGCATGGATGAAGTGGCTGCCTGTCCACCCCCAGATGCTGCCCCACTGGTGTCCTGTTCTTGTGAATAAATAGATGGAAAAAACTTTTGTGGACTGGCCTGCTTTCTACCTTTAAAGATATACTCCCCCAGTGAGAAATATATTTTCTGTCAAGACAACTGAATTCCAATAAATAGTTCATATCTGACAAATTAATCTTTGAGTACATATTGATATTGAGCTATATTTACAGTCTAGAATTTCTAGGCTCTCAAAATCGGTGTTTTTTGGGTTTTTTTTAACTGTGGGACCTAACTTGTCACTGGGTTGTGAAATCACCTGCTCTGGAGGATTGTGACTATGATTAGTTGGTTATAATCAATACTAAAAAAATATAGAAAATATTAGAGAGACTTCTATACAGTAAGGGAAAGTATTGTTTGGGAAACTTTCACGTCTGTGTTAGACGTGTGAGTGTATGTGTGTGTGCACACACTCAGTGGGTCATGATGTCAAAAGTGTCTCTTACCGTGGGTCTTGGTCACAAGGAGAATGGAAGTGGTGCTCCGTGTGAGCAGGCAGAAAGGTAGGAGGCAGGGGCAGGGGCAGGGGCGAGATGTTCTCGCGGGCTGCCAAGCTCTGAGAGCCCACAACATACCTCACACACATACCCACACACTCAAGAGGCAGTTTCTAGTGTGTGAATTTGTTTTGTAAGTCAGTTTTTAGGGACTCAGAAGGCACCATGTAAGAGAAAGACTCGTCAAACCAGCCCACAAAATTCTGTTTAACCTATAAAGTACTGTAGCCACAGTACTAAACACCCCAAGAATTGTGTGTAACAATGCTCCATCGGGAAAACGTAATCATTTTCAACTTATGACATGAAACACTCACCAACCTGGAGCAGGAGAGACCTGACTTGGTTGCCGCCAACCTGGAGATGACTTTGGGTAAAGCGATCATGTCTCTGGACTCAGCCGCCTCAGGGATGAAATGTTGAAGATCTTTAAGGTTTCTTCTTGCTCCATAATAAGATGACCCAACATGTCTCTTACTGTCCCACCTCTCCGCTACAACAATAGTGGGTGGAGGGAAGAGCACAAACTTGACCATAAGAATGACCTGCCTTCTCTCTCGCTCTATGACATTGAGCTTGTCACCAAATCCCTCTTGGCCTCCATTTCCTCATCTGTAAAATATAAACAAGATTAACTGCAACAGCACCTCATATAATAATCACTGTTTCCCTCTTTACTTCTCCGTTCCCTCCCCTTCCCCGCCCTCCCGGCCGTCTGCAGAGGCTGACCTTTGCTCTCCACCTACCTCTGCTTCATCACTGACTCTCTAGCCACACAAGGGGCTTGGTAGACGAGGAAGAGCAAAAAAGAAGGCGGGAGGTAGAGGGGGGTGGCCTGTCCCAGCAGAACTGGGGGAGCCTAGCATCTGGCAGTGGAGTCCCTTCAGGGCCCTGGCCTGGAGCCTTCCCAGGCTCTTCTTGTCTCCTTGAGGACTAGTTCCCGCCCCCCCCCACTGCTGCCTCCGAGGGCCCCAGCAACCTTGAAGGAGGGGAAGGAGGCCTCGGTGGAAACAGGAAAGGGAAGGAAGGACCCAAGCTGCAGCTGTGTGGGGATTCCTGGTGTGGATCCGATCCTGCGGTGCTCGGGTCTCTGCGGCAGCCTCCGCTTCCAAAGGACTCAGTGTCTGTCTCTCCTTCCTAGAGCCTCAAACAAGATAAAACAAAGAAAAGCAAACAAACTCAGCCTCTGCACAAGCACGTGTGAGCAGCAGAGATTTTGACTGGTCTCAGTGAGGGAGACGAGAGAGACGAGTAAGGAGGTTTGCCTCACAGTGTGCATATTACTTACAGGACAAAAGTCCCCACTCAACTTCCAGGTTTTCTGAAAACTCCTCTGAGGCCACCGGCCGCCTGGTCTCTTCCTCTCCCCTGGTCTGCCTCCATTCAGGCCGCCTTTACCTCTCCGGGGGCCTCTCGCCACCTCTTTCCTTTTCTGAGGCAAAGCATTTTACTGCCTCCAGTTTTGTCCTCAAACCTATCACTTGACATCATCCTCAGTGAAAGAGCAAATAAACTCAAACTCATCCAGTCCTCGTGAATCACCCTCTTCAGAGGGCGGTAGGGAAATTATAAATAATAAGCCATTTTTTTTTCTTATCACATATATACATGCATGTCTACAAAATCACTTGTTGGTGGTAACTTTGGTTGATACCGCACATCAGAGACACATGCTGGAGGAGAAAAGGGAGGTGGGAGAGGAAGAAGCTCCAAGTACCTAAAGTGACTTTGAGCTGACAGCAGTCCCAGATGGCCGTGGTGTGGCTGGTGGGCTGCTGACACAGGAATGATGGAGGAGACCGTTACATACGTTCTTCGTAACGGTCTCAACCTAGGTGACTCCTGTGCCCAGGTGACCACCTGAAATTTCAGTGAACTTCCTTTACCAAATTAATCTTCTTACAACATTTATTCCATCAAGTCTTCATCTGCTGAAGGTAAACAATGAATCTCAATTCCCTTTAAAGGGATGGAGAGAGTCCAGCTCAAGACTTAATCTCCTCAGTTGTCTATTTCGTAATAAGGTCTCTAAGGACAGGGCTCCGTGACACTCACTGAGGGGCCTCCCCTTGCAGCTCTATCATGGTGCTCTTCAAACAAAAGGCAGCCAATAAGTGAGTGTTGAACTGAGTAGACTTTAATATTGTGAATATACATGAAAGTGCTTTTATAGATAGTTATCTAGATAAACCTAATTTTAATTAAACGTTTTCTTTACTATTTTCTACCAAGTTGTAATTCAGTTTCTAATCTAATCCTAATCGCATATGATTACAGAACACCATCATTTCACGTTTATGGGACTGGAGGTTAATACAGAGAATGCTGTTTGAAGGGCTTACTCTTGAAACATGGCCCAGATTCAAAAGGAAGCACATTTATACAGCTATGAATGACATTACCTATGAGCCACTTCCTATATCCACTCTCTTTAGTTAGTATGCTTCACTCTTTGCGATCCCAGAAAAATCTTGAAAGAGTTTTCTTATTACCCATATAAAATATATTTCTGACACAAGAGACTATTGCCTATTATAGAGAATCACCAGTTTAGTCACATTATAAAATACCTTTGGATATTGATACTTTAAAACTTCACTTGCAGTTGACTAAAGTTATCATTCTAGACTGGGAAAATGAAAATCAAAGTGCCAACTATCAAGATTTGAAATGTTCTGTTAGCAAGGAGTTGGGAAGGCTAAAAGAGGAGGGTAAGAAGAAAGATGATGAAAGAAAAATCTGCTCACTCTCCATGCAGCCTGGTTGGTATTTCCTGCTTGGAAAGAGATAGCACAGAGTCGGCTTGGTGGCATAGTGGTTAAGGTTGGCGTGCTCCACTTTGGCAGCCCGGGTTCACAGGTTTGGATCCTGGGCTGCAGGCATACACCACTCATCAAGCCATGCTGTGGTGGCAACCCACATATAAGATAGAGGGAGAGAGGCACAGATATTAGCTCAGGGCCAATCTTCCTCACCCCCAAAAAAAGAGAAAGAGAGAGCACATTCTGATTTGGCGTAGCCTCACTGTGATAGATGACACACTTGGATTTTTGGTATATACTGTGTTCCTTGCAAACTTGAGTCCTGGATTCCAGACTTTATTCTCTAAGACAGGGTCTCACCTTCCACTCTCGTAGAACAGGTACACAGCATCTCAGGACACTGAAAAAACCAATACTCATCATTAGCAGTTACCATAGCTATCTAAATCCTATAGCCAGGGCCATTTAGCTTTCTCCTGCAGGTTGAGCTTTGCCCCACACTCAAGGATGGATGAATTAAGGAGCCCCCTAACTAACATACAGCAGCTCTGAATTAAGCCTGTCTTACAGATTGCACTACCCCAAACTCTCCACAGATTCTAGAAATTAGGCCCATAGGTAGTTCCTTTTGATTAAACTGGCGCTTGAATTCTAGTTCCAGTATCTAAATAGCTGTCTCGTGTCCTTTCCTTCACGTCCTGCTCTACTACTCCTTGACAGGGTATTGTCTTACTCTCGCTAATACTCTGGGGTACTAGAATCTTGCCCTCGAATCCCAGGCCCAGGACTGCATCCTTTTTGGAGGCCTATGCCTGCTTGCCGAGACTACTATCTACAACCAACCCTGGACTCTCCCAATGCATCTTCCCATGCCTGCTGCTGGCGCCATATCTGCCCTGACCAGCACCTCAGTCCAACCCCTAGGTCTAGCCTGCCCTGCTCTAGATGGCCCACTTGTCTCTTGGGTCCCAACCATTCTGGTATGCCTGGGACTGAGGGGCTTCCCGGGACACAAGACCTTCCATGCTAAAACCAGGAAAGTCCCTGGGAAACCAGGACGAGTTGATCATCCTATTTCCTACTAAGTTCTGATTTGAATTTGTGCCTCATTTCTGTGTGAGAGGTTATAGATATAAATTAAAGATCTATTAATACCTGAACACATGTGTTGCAAGTCAGATTCCCCAGGAAGCAGACTCAGACATACCCATTAGCATGTAGGAAGTTTAATAGGGAGCATTCCGTGATCAACATCTGTGGGCAGTGATGTGCTGGTAAATGCTCACCAACTTGCTCTCTGGGAGGGAAGGGAAAAAGCCCTTATCTGTGGGTTTTGCTGATGTCTGTGGTGTACATACTCCCACCATGACTGATTTTAAGCTGCTAGCCTGACATCAACCAGCTTGCAAAATCCCTAGAAATTTAACAATTGGCTCCCATAACCCAGTACAAACCAGCTCCAAGATGCCATTGCCAACGGTGGAAGAGAAAAAAGCAAGGTTGAACAGCGGGAGGAGGTGGGTTATGATACATTCACAACAAGGACAACAGCCAACTGCACTGTGAACTCTGAAAGTGACATGGCCCTTCAGTGTTGTCCCAGGTTGGGGTAAGGAGGCTGGGTATTTACGCCCACACACCTACCAGTGGAAAAAAAGGGATTACAACATCCAGCAAAGCCGAGGCAACAGTAATTCCTGGAATCCTCCAGCATCGCTCTCAGAAGTTTATAGATTGACTCTTTCATTGCAGTAGGGGGATCTGGACAGTGTGGCAGAGTACCCACTACAGTCCACCCTTTTCACAGCTTGGAACCACTTCTGATAAATTCTTGGAGAACCCACTTCTCCTTTTTAATAGGCCTCTTTCTCTGGGGAAAACTTATAAGAAGAAGGTTAGTGGAACAAACCATAGTCCTACTGCTGTAGTAGTCCCACAAATAATACTCGCAGACGCTCTACTTTACACTCCCTTCCAGATTACTCTCACCCTAAGCTAGCACCGCTGCTCATCTACTGCTTACCAGTGGTGTGACTCAGACCCTTAACCTTGAGCCTCCAGTCACCATGCACTTCTTATGCCATGGCTGTTGCACTTTATTTATTGTCAAATGTAAGCAAGGGAGTATCAAGAGACACCCAAGTGGATCACATGGGTGTTCTACATATTCCTTCCTGGCCCCATTGTATAACAGCAACTCGACTTCTCTCTGAAGATTAAGGTTAATTACCTTCATCAAGATAGTGGTTATTCTTCTTATCTGCTGGATCCCTTGGCATGGAAGCCTGAAGTAACCAGGTGGTAGCTGTAATTTAAATTTCAATAGTGTTCTTTCTTTTTTTTCTTTTTTTTTGTGCTGAGGAAGATTCACCCTGAGCTAACATCTGCTGCCAATCTTCCTCTTTTTGTATGTGAGCCACCACCACAGCACGGCCACTGACAGACGAGTGGTGTGGGTCTGCGTCCAGGAAGGAAACCTGGTCGCCGAAGTGAAGCAAGCCAAACTTAACCACTATTCCACTGGGGCTGGCTCTCAATAGTATTCTTACTGTGTAAGCATTCCCCCTTTGAGAAACATGACCCCTAGTCCACAGAACCCAGACTTGTGGTAGCAGGAAGCACAAATTCCCCAAGAAGTTCCCTGGGACCAACCTATGGTTCCTGAACTCATGTATTCTACCTATTGTTGGTGGTTCAAACACTCATTAGCACTCAGATAGTGAATCCATATCAGAAAATATATCTTTTCCAGGCAAAATAAGTCACTTCCCCCTCCAGAATGGAAGAAGGTGCAAAATAGTCAACATACCACCAAGTGGCTAATTGGTCTCCTTGAGAGATGGTACTGGGGACTCACAGTTGATCTCTATTGCTGGAAGTTTAGACGGGCTGGACACTTGGAAGTGGCAATAGTTAGATCAGATTGGTAAGTGGGAGCTTGTGTCATTAGACCCATGCACAGCTCCAGCCCTGCCCATGGTAACTCTGTTTGTGTACTCGTTGTGCTAGCACCGCGTAGCTGATAATAGAGCCCAGTTGACGTTAAGCAGTCAAGTCATTCTGGCTAATAGGTTATTAGTGCCTCTTCCAAGGCATATGCACTCTGGTGGCCTTAACATCCCATACAAAGATTTTGTGCCCACTCCAATAAGTCCATCCACATGTCTCTACCCCAGACATCCTTGATCCTAATATTCCAATCTTTCTCCTCTCTTCCTCCACAGCTGATTATTTGCCACTGCTCGTGAGTCTATATATGTGTTAACCTTGAGTCCCTTCTCTTTCCATGAAAGTGAATGATCAGATACCTTACCTGCATCTCTACCTGCCAAGATTTCCTCTCACTGTGGTCTTTTAAGGCCACTCCTAAGTGAAGCTGAGGTGAAGCTATAGTCCACATTCCAAGACAACCCACTTAGGAAAGAAGCCCAGATTTTTGGTTTTCCGTCAGCTGATCACAAGCAACCCCCCTATGCAGTCTGTGTTAGTTTTGTCCTCTGGGAAGCTGACACCAAGCCAGAGTTGGACATGCAAGATATTTATTGGAGGTAACTCCTGTGAAAGATGGAGAGGGAGCAAGAGTAGGCAGAGAAAATCTGTCAGGCCAGTAGCTTCTGGATAGCGTGATACATGATAAAACCAGTGTATTCCATGGTCCTGGGCCCACTCCTGCACCTCTTTCACCGAGAAGTCGATTTCTTCGTTGGATTCTATATTAGGTGGGATTTTGTGACTCTTGACCAGGTACTCCATAAGTCCCCAGAGTGATGCTTCTGGGGTTCTTGGGATAGGAAAAGGCAAACCCATGCCTGGAACTGATGTCTATTCTGGTGAGAAGGAACTGCTGGCCCTTCCAGGACGTAAGAGACCAATGTATTCAACATGCTACCGAGTGGCTGATTGATCCCGTCAAGGAAGAGTGGCATAGTGGAGGTCAGCATTGCTCTCTCTTCCTGGCAAATTGGATACTCAGAGTAGCTGAGTCAGCTGAATCAGTAGCTAGATCAGCTTTGTAAAGTAGGAGTTATGCTATTGGGCACACACATGGCCTCCTCTCTCCACAGTGGCCACTCTGCTCACGAGCTCACTGTGCCACTGGGTGGCTAATGTCAACTGGCCAAGTCATTTTATCTACGTGGTTGTTCAGTGTCTCTTCCATGGTTGATGCTTTCTGATGGACATTACTACGTAATACAAAAAAATTCATATTTCATGCCCACTCCTGTATGCCCATCTATATATGCCTCCACCCCAGACCTCCTTATCTCTGATTTTCTAGTCCTTCCTCTTCCAGGCCCCTGACTAGTCAGCCAGACTATTCACCATTGCCTATAAGTTCATAGATTTTCTCACCTCATTTTACTCCTCCTTCTACGAAAAGTGGATGACCAGGAGCACCACTCAGTTTCAGCCATTTGGAACATTTTCCCTCACCACTGTCTTTCAAGTCCGCTCTTGAGAGCGGTTATAATGTAGCTGCATCTATTTTCAGCTTGCACCCACTTACTGAGCTATTCCATTTATAAACCATGATTACGCGTTTTTTTCCTCCTCCTTTAACTGGTCATAGGAGGCCCCGCACACAGACATAGGTGTGAGCTGAGGGAGGGGAACAGGTGTAACTGTGGGTGATATGAGGATCTGGACTGCTTGCTTAGGTAGCTCACTAGTGTCTTCTGGTCCTGCTCAGGTACAACTCCAAAAATACCATTTCTATCTTACAATGGATTGCTGCTGGGCCTGCCCCTCTTTATGAATTGATGGCTCTGAAGGAACCCACTCATTGTGGGCAGTTCCAGATGCAGGTCAGTTGGTGTCCATGGTCAAATGTTCCTTTCTCTACCAGAGCCCTGTTTTTCAAAAGACATAGGAATTTCCACTCTAGATGGCATGGCCTTGTTCCAGAACCCCAGGGGCCTGCACTGTAATTGTCCCTTTAGTACTTTCCACAAACTCTACATTGTCTCTTTCCCACTATTGATACCTCCAACACCATAGGTTCTGCTGGATAGTACGGCCCAAGCAGCAGAATTGCTCATACCAAAGCCTGTGCCTTCTTCAGAGCTCTTCTCTATTCTGGACCACCCTGAAATCTGGCAGTCTTCCCTGTCACTTATGCTATATGGGTCAGAGGAGAATTCCTAGGTAGGTAACAATGGTTCTAAATCAAGGATGATTTTGCTCTCCAGGGGACATTTGGCAAAATCTGGAGCCATTTTTTATTTTCATGACTCGAGGAGGGAGAATGCTATTGACATCAACTTGGGTCAAGGCCAGGGATACAGCTAAACATCCTGCAATGCCCAGGACAGCTCCCTTACACAAAGAATTATCTGGTCCAAAATGCCAATAGTGCCAATGTTGAGAAAGCCTGGTATAGAATGTGTTGCCTTCCGAGCCTGAAGAGACCTACCGGGTGCTGATCTTCCTTATTTGTAGTAGAGAACACGAGACACAGACAGTTTCTCTTACTTTGGAGAGGATATCCTGACATGTGCCTGACCACTGGACCCCTGAAAACTCTCCTGGAGTGACAGCTCCCTGAGCTTCAGAGGGTGTATCTCCCTCCTCTGGAATGCGTTGTCTTCTCGAGGACTCCAGTCTGCTAGCTAGCTCTCAGTCAACCTGCCTGATCAGCATAACATCAACGTAATGGATCAAAGTGATGTCCTATGGGATGTCCAGACACTCACAGCTCTTTGAAATGTACTATAACAGATGTTAAGAGTTGATATTGTTCTGAGGTAAAACTGTAAATGGATACTGTTGTCTCTTCCACACGAATGCAAACTGTTTCTGATTTTCTTTCCTAATTGGAATATATTCTCATATTGCCAAATCAGTAGCCACATGACACGTACCTGGGACCTTATTAATCTGTTCTGTCAATGGTTTCACATCTAACATTACATCTGTTATTAGAGCTACCACTTGGTTGAGCTTACAATAGTCCGTAGTCATTCTCTGGGAACCATCTGATTTCTTCAGGGGTGAGAGTAGTGAATTAAACAGAGATATGACACAGACTATGACCCTTTGCATTTTTCAGGGTGGCTTGAATATCTGCTGCTTCCACTCCTGGGATGGGACATTGTATTTGGTTTACTATCTTCGGTGGAGATTGAAGATAATATCACAGTCTTTGCTTGACTTTCCCCCCAAAAACAGCTCTTCCTCCACAGGCCAAGGACCATTTGGGGATTACTCCAACTATCTCAATCCCAATTATATACTTAGGACTGGTCAAACAACCACTGGTAGGTCTGTGGAAACAGTGGACCTACCGTAAGTTGGACTTTGGACAGGGTTCCACTTATCACTTGGCCCCCGTATCTTCCCATTCCAACAAAGGGGTGGTAATGATGCTTTGAGTCTCCAGGTATCAGTTGTCAGCTACAAACCCTGTGTGTGATATTCCTCAAAATGTAGTGTCCTTCTCTGTTCCCAGAGTACAATCACCTGAGTAAATGGCCTAGATCATTTTGGAAAAAGACAAGGGTAGTCTTACAGTATATATTTGCTTGGTGATACAGAGTTTTTCCTCCTGGAGACCTGTTCATCTTTTTAGTCAGTTGGTTCTGGGTCTGAACACTGGCTCAGGTCAGAGAACCGAGTAAGGGATTTTAACCTCTATTGGAGTGGCTGCCCTTGGCCTCTTGCTTCTCCGTACTTGCTTTTAAAAAAAGTTTTAGATGTTAAACAGCACGATCATTGAATACCCATCTCTTTTGCCCCTAGGGATGCCGTGTTCTATTAACCATCTCCATGATTCACTGGTCAAGCCTTCGTGTCTAACCCTTCAACCTTGCAGGTCATTACGGTTAATTATGGCCTTGAGGCTTCTGGCAGTTTAATCTTCCACCTGGTTTGGGACGCCATCATTCCCATATCTATTAATGAGCTCAATTCTATGACCACCTCTCTTACTATCATCCCCAGCCTGCAGATGAGAGGAGCCACCAATAAACTCCCTAGTGATACTGATGCCCCTCTCATATGAACATTTCCGATGGTCTTGGGGAATTCAGGGCCACAGGGTCTTGGTGAATGTGGAAATGTCTACATCCTAATATCTGTCCATCCCCACCCACTACTTGATCATTGGCTATCGGTGCCCAGGGATAGTGTGTCTTGAGTTTAAATGCTGCAGTGGATTCTGAAAGTGATACAGACAAAGACTGTCACCTGACTAAGATCCTAGAGGCAATTCTTTCTTGAAAGATGTGAGCAGTGCATTTCCACGGCTGCCATGTGGACATAGTTTTGAACTGAAAAAGGCACTAGGGCAACAGAGGTTGATGAGATGGGGATCAAGACTACTTGCTTGTGTAACTTAATTGGGTTCTCTGGCACTGCTAATGCCCAATCACAGTTGTACCACTTCCATCTTACGATGGAGATTGCTGCTGGGTCCATCTGACCTTATGACTTGATGGATCCGACAGGACCTACCTCATCTTAGATAATTCTGGCCACATGGTCACTTGGTAGACCATGGTCATGCTCTCTTTTCCAGGGCCCAGAAGCATGCCAGGAGCTTTTGTGAAAGGTGTAATTCACTGCTGCAGATGGCACAGATTGCTCCAAAACCCTAAGAATCTATGTTGTGATTCTCCTATTGGAGAATGCCATAAACTCTGCATGTTGTATTTCCCATCACAGATTCCTCGAATACCGCTGACTGTGCTGTCATACGGACCTTTCTAAAAATATAGGCAACTCTGCTTGTCTTTTCAGAGATATGAGTTATGGCTTCACTCTGTACATTTGTTTTTTACTTCATTAGTTTTTACTCTTTTCTCCCTACTTATAATTTTGGCTTCCTACTATATGCATTCAAAGCTATAAATCCTGTTTACGATACATGCATTCAAAGTCCTAAATCTCTAAGCATAGCTATAGCTACCTCCCACAATACAATATCCCACAAGATTTGACGTTATTTTTATATTTTAGTTCAAGATATTTCTATTTTTTTCACCCATGAATGTTTTTAGGAGTATATGCTAATTTCCAAACATTTGGAGATTTTCTTATCTCACTGTTAACTTTTAATTCTAATATAACCAGAAAGTAATCTGTGCGATTTTAATCCTTTGAAATTTGTTGAGATTGCCTTTGTGGTTCAGCATATATTCAACCTTGTAATAGTTTACTGTAAATATCTATAGTTATTGGGTGCAGTGTCTAATCTAGGTCCGTTAAGTCATGTCTGCTTATCATGTTCAAAAATTTGATACCTTTGGGGGCCGGCCCCGTGGCCAAGTGGTTAAGTTCACGTGCTCTGCTACGGTGGCCCAGTGTTTCGCTGGTTCAGATCCTGGGCGCGGACATGGCGCCTCTCTTCAGCCCACGGTGAGGCGAGGTCCCACATGCCACAACTAGAAGGACCCACAACTAAAATATACAACTATGTACTGGGGGAATTTGGGGAGAAAAAGCAGAAGGAAAAAAGAAAGAAAGAACAAAAGAAGATTGGCAACAGATGTTAGCTCAGGTGCCAATCTTTAAAAAAAAAATTTGATACCTTTACTGATATTTTTTATTTGCTTGTTCTATCAGTTATGAAAGAGATGTGTTAATCTACTACTTCGGTTGTAGACTTTTCTATCTCTCCTTGTATTTGGGGTTTTTTTTGCTTATTTATTTTAATGCTACATTATTAAGTGCTTACAAGTTTAGAACTGCTCTCTCTTCCTACTGAATTAAACCTTTTATCATTATTAAATGTTCTCTATTTCTAGTAATGCTTTTTGCTTTACATTTTAGTCCGAAAATAGTATGGCAACACCAGCTAGTATTTGCATGATATATCTTTTTTTTTTGAGGAAGATTAGCCCTAAGCTAACATCTGCCACCAATCCTCCTCTTTTTTCTGAGGGAGACTGGCCCTGAGCTAACATCAGTGCCCATCTTCCTCTACTTACATGTGGGACGCCTGCCACAGCATGGCTTGCCAAGCGGTGCGTGGGTCTGCACCCAACATCTGAACGGGTGAACCCCGGGCCACAGAAGCAGATCATGCAAACTTAACCGCTGTGCCACCGGGCTTGCCCCTGATATATCTTTTTAAAAATGCTTTTCTGTTATCTATTAGCACAGGCATATATTTTTTCTCTTGTTCTCTAAATGCAAATTATGACTGATTCTTGAGAGCTGAACCAACTCTGTATTCTCCTTTTAGTATCTTGCTGAATACAAACACTTGAGACTTTTGCATTTTTATTTATGAGATTGCCCTATAATTATGTCCTTGTTGAATTTAGTTATCAAGATTATGCTGGGCCTCATAAAATCAGTTAAAGTGTTTCCTCTTTTTCAATCTGCTAAAGACTTTATATAAGATTTGTGTTATTTCTTCCTTAAATATTTAGTAAAATTCACCAGCAAAGCCATGTGTGAGTGAACTTTGAAGTTACAGAGTTATTTTATTAGATATCAAACTATTACTATTTCCTACTCTTTTCATGTAAATTTTGATATGTTGTGCTTTTCCAAAATTTTTCTATTTTACTCAAGTTTTTAAATATATTGGCATTCAGTTGTTTATAATACCATCTTTTTCTGTTTATTCTGTATCCTTATGATGTTTGGTGTGGCCCTTACAGATGCTTGTGATTTTGTCATTTTTTTGAATCTGGTCTGACTTCCTGTATTACTTATTTAGAACATTAATTTTTTTTTAAAGATTTTATTTTTTTTTCCTTTTTTTCCTCCCCAAAGTCGCCCGGTACATAGTTGTATATTCTTAGTTGTGGGTCCTTCCAGTTGTGGCATGTGGGATGCTGCCTCAGCGTGGTTTAGATGAGCAGTGCCATGTCTGCTCCCAGGACTCAAACCGATGAAACACCGAGCCGCCTGCAGCAGAGCGCACAAACTTAACCACTCAGCCACGGGGCCAGCCCCAGAATATTAATTTTTTTAATTCAATGCACTTGTTAATATGTTTGGGTCTAAATGTACCACAATACATTTTTGTTCTATTTGTCTCTCTGTTCTATGTTTCCTTTCTCTTTTCTTCCCTTTCTTTTTGATTAAACATTTTTTATTATTCCATTTTTTTCCTTTCTACTGGCCTCAATGTTACACACTTTTTACTATTATTGTTAACATTAGATTTACCCACATATTTACTATTGCTGTCCCTTTTCACTCTTTCCTACATGTCCACATCCCATCTGGAGATAGTTTTCTTCTGTCTGAAAAATGCTCTTTAGTATTTCTTTTTAAGAGCATTTTCTACTTTGTCTGAAAATGTCTTTTATTTCACCTTTATTCTTAAAGGCTAATTTCTTTTTGGTATTGGATTTTAGGTAAAAATACCATTTCACTGTTGTTTGGTTTTTAATATTTTGATTGAGGAAGCAGCTTTTGGTTTAAGTGGTACTCTTCTGAAGGCAATACTTTTTCTGTGGTTGCTTTTAAGATTTTTTCCTCTAATTTTCAGCAGTTTTATTATGATATGCTTGGGTATGGATTTTTCTTTGCTTTAGATTGATTCATAAACTTTGAATCAGTTGTTTGCTGTCCTGATAGCTATGGAAAGATCTCAGCTGTTCTCTCTTCATATATTGCTTCTGCCTCTTTCTTGCTCTGCTCTTTCTGGGAAGTTCAATTAAATTCCTGACAAAACTTATTCTCTTCCTTCTGCATTTTTTATTCTTTCAGTTCTCATTGTTTTATTCTATTGTCTTCTAACGAGTCTTTCAATTCATGAATTCTATCTTCAGCTGTGTCTAATCTGCTGTAAGCCAATCCTTTGAGTTCTTAAATTCAGCTAATACATTTTTGGGTTCTCTAACTTCCATTTGGAACTTTTCTGTATTTTTCAAGTTATCTGCTGAAATCCTCTATCTTGACTTTTATCTCTTTGGTCTCAGTAAGCATATTTTAGTCTGTGTTGTTTTTGTTAGTTTTGATTCATGTTGTCTTGTCTGTACACATACCTTATTATTTTGTGGTGACATCAATTTGCAGAACTGTTTGTCGAAATACTTTAAGGTCTTGAACTCTAATTCTTCTCCACCTATATCTACAGGAGGCCATCACAAGTATTGCTTGGCCTCTCAGTTACCTCCTACAGAAATCTTAAAAACCCCAAGAGGAAAGTGGTCCCACTTTCCTAGATAGGTAGGTTTGTCTATCTAGGCCTTTTTTCTCTCCCAACTGCTGGCTCTAATGCTTCACTATCTTGTCAGCTTTTTGATGGCCTTCAAGTTGATTTTTTGAAACAATTTTGTCCACTTTTTTTTAGGTGTCCTGTTGGAGGGTTAGTTCAAATCACCTTACCTGGCATTATTATAAATAGAAATCCCTTCTTGTTGTTTTAAGCCATTTAAATTCTAATTATATAGGAACTTGACTTTCTATAAGATAACATTAAGTTTGAGAAGGGTGAAGATATGTGGGACATGGAGTAAAAAAAAAAAAAAAAATTGGGTAACCAAATTTGGCTTCTTTCTTTTTAAATTCCGCTTGAGTGATATGTTCACGTAAAATGCTTGATTTTTCTTAGAGGGATAACCCTTGGAGCTACCTACTGTGCTAATTTCACGGATGTCACTCATAGTAATTCATTCTTGAATGTTAAACCAAGCTTGCACCCTTGGTCATATTACCATTTTAATATATTTTTAGTTTCAATTTGGTAAACTATCAGTAAGAATTTTTTGATTTATATTCATGAGATATACTGGTCTGTAGTTTTCTTCTAACATTCTTTTCTAGGTTTGGCATCACGGTAACACTGGCATTACAGTATCAATGACACAATGCTCTTGTTCAATTTTCTGGAAGTGACCATGTAGAATTAACTGGAGAGTTAATGAAATCATGTTTATAGCAGACAAAGAAATGTGCCAGAGGAAACTGTCTAAGATGGTTAGATTTTTGGCGAGAACAGTCGCTCAGAGAGTTTATAACATTTGGGTAACAGCAAGTCAATTTTAAAACAATGCAAGTGATTCCAAGGGTTTTCCTTGAATCTTGAGTTCACAGATTTTTACCAATACTACTCAGTTGCTGTCTATTCAAAGAGTCAGTGTCAAGTTGGAAGTGACTGAATAACCTCTATGGATACTCTGTGTGGAACAACTAAAGGGTGAGTATTTTCAAGCAAGTTGAGAAAGCATTCACTACAACCTGAAATAGCATGTTTTTACAACTGACGGTGGTAAGATATAAGCATGGAAAAGAAAGCAGCTTAGTTGGGAAAATTTGTCAAGCTTTTGCAAAGTAAGATTTAAAATCTGTGGTTATCCATTGTATTATTATTATTATTATTTTTTTTTTTTGAGGAAGATTAGCCCTGAGCTAACATCTGCTGCCAATCCTCCTCTTTTTGCGAGGAAGACTGGCCCTGAGCTAACATCTGTGCCCATCTTCCTCTACTTTATATGTGGGACCCCTGCCACAGCATGGCTTGCCAAGTGGTGCCACGTCCACACCCAGGATCTGCACCAGTGAACCCTGGGCCGCCAGAGCAGAACGTGCACTTAACCACTGCACCACCGGGCCAGCCCCTATCCATTGTATTATTGATCAGTAGATCCTTTAAGGAAAATATCTGAATCTGTCATGTGTTATTGAACCAGCAGTATTAATGGTGGACTCGATCAACTCTTATGGAATTATCCATTATAAATTCCATGAATTTGTCAGAAATAGAAGCTGAATGACCTGATATGCCCTTCCAAATAGAAGTTCAATTTCTTAACACTAGTAAAGTTTGATTGCAATTTTTTGAGCTCAGGGCCAGAATTGAAATTTTTCTAAATGAGAAGACTCACACTCAACCACCATTATTGAACACAAAATGGCTTTTAAAGTAAGCTTTTTGCTCCAGACTTGATGTTTCTTAATGAATTCAATCTAAAATTACAAGGCAAAGTAGCTCTTACCTGCAAAATCTATGCTGCAGTAAAGTCATTTTGATGACAATTAACATTGTTTGGATCATAAGTAATGTCAAGCTGTTTCATATACACTTTCTGTACTACTAGAAGTTAAAACAAGAAATGAATTCTTGGTTTCCAAATTTGCATTGGATATACTTTCCAAGATCACGCAATAATTCCCGCAGCAATTTTTGGACTTGATGAAATTGCAAGGGAAATTCCTATATTCCAAAATCTATTTAACTGTGCAATTGTGGAATTTTCACATAATCTTCAATTGGAAACAATTAATTTGCAATGCAATAACATTTTTAATTTTTGTCAATAAAAATTTTGTGTACATTCGTTTTATCTTAAGTATCTATATAATATCCTTGCTTTTGGCCTCTTGGCCTGCAAAGCTTTCCATTTTCAGGATATTTACATTATTTACCATCTAGCCCTTTATAAAGTTTGCTGGTCCATATCCTAATACTTCAAACTGCTAGGTTTTCCCTCACTATGAATTACAGCTTAAGAAGAGTGCAATAAGATGTCCTTTCCTCAACACATTCTTAGATGTTCTCTTCAGAATTGCTTACAAATATCTTCGTATGGTTTTGGGGCTATGTGAAATTTAGCATATGGAACTTCCTCTGATTCTGTGAGCAGCTTTTTCACTTTGAAGAAACTAATTTTCTTTCATTTATGAATTCTCTGATATACACTGGGAACTGATTTCAAGGACTTTCCCACAGTCGGTGCATCAATGGTGACTCAGGTATGACTACTCTGGTCACATTCAAACTTAATCTGATGGATAAGGCCTCCCTACACACACACGCAGAGTTTCTCTCTTTTGTAAATCTGCTGATGCTGCTGTGTTATTTCCTAGAGTAGTTACCAGAGTTCATATAAATTTCTTTCTAGTATAGGTTTCCTGATAGTATTTTAAACAGATTTCTCCATGAAGGCTCTCTCTTATTTAATGCGAATATAGTTTCTCACACCAGTGAGTTTTCTGATACCTACTGAAATTTAATCTAGCACTTAGTGTTTTCCCACTGGGTAAATATATATGGTTTCACTCTGTCTGGATTTTCTGATATACTTGGGAGCTGTGACTTGGAAGTGAAGGAAATGTACAATCACCAGACTCGCAAAGTATCTCCCCAGTATGAACTTTATGTGCAATTCTACTAGTTATCTAATGCATAAAATACTTATTACGCTTCTGAGGGACAGGAATCTGGGAGCGGCTTAGCTGGGTAGGTCTGGTTCAGGTTCTCTTGTGATGTTTCATTCAAGCTGTCAGTCGGGGAAGGAGAATCAGCTTCCAAGCTCATTGACGTGATTGTTGGTAGACCCTCTAGTTGCTGAGGAGACTTACTCCTCATGTGGGACTCTCCATAGGATACTCACAATGACAAATGCTTCCCTCAGAGCAAGAGATCAGAGAGAAAAAGAATATAGTGGGTGCCCAAGGGGCAGAACCACACTCGTTTATAGTCTAATTGTGGATCTAACACACCATCACTTCTGCTGTTTGCTATTGATCACACAAGACCAATGTTTGTAAAATAAAGTAGAGGACTATGCAAAGATGTCAATACCAGGAGCCAGGACCATTTGGGGCCATCTTAGATGCTGGCTATCATCTAATAAGCAAGTTAGACTCGTGGTTGACAGCCTTTACACACTCAGGACATAATAGATTCTCTCTCCAGTATGAAATTCTGGTGTACATTGAGTTGTGACTTCTGGGCAAAGGCTTTTTCATCGTCACTACATTCATATAGTTTCTTGCCAGCGTGAATCTTCTGAAGTGCAATCAGGACTGACTGAGAGGTGAAGGCCTTTTCAAACCAAATACATTCATAGGTTTCTCTCCAGTGTGAGCATTACACTGTACAAAGATATGTGATCTTTTGGTGAATGCCTCCCCATACTCAATGTGTGTATAAGATTTCTTTCCCGGGGCCAGCCTGGTGGCACAGCGGTTAAGTTCGCACATTCTGCTTCGGTGGCCCGGGGTTCGCCGGTTTGGATCCCGGGTGCAGACATGGCACTGCTTGGCAAGCCATGCTGTGGCAGGGGTCCCACAGATAAAGTAGAGGAAGTTGGGCATGGATGCTAGCTCAGGGCCAGTCTTCCTCAGCAAAAACGAAGATCTTTATAAAAAAAAAATCTCAAAAAATCTTCCTCAAAAAAAAAAGAGATAGCTTTCTGGGGCTGGCCCCGTGGCCGAGTGGTTAAGTTCTCGCGCTCCGCTGCAGGCGGCCCAGTGTTTCGTTGGTTCGAATCCTGGGCGCGGACATGGCACCGCTCAGCAAACCACGCTGAGGCAGTGTCCCACATGCCACAACTAGAAGGACCCACAACGAAGAATATACAACTATGTACCTGGGGGCTTTGGGGAGAAAAAGGGGAAAAAAAAACCTTTCCTGAATGTTTGCAGACTTGGAAGAATTTCCATTACTATATTTCTCTCCAACACTAATTCTCACGTTCAAATGGGTCTTCTGATGGAAAGCCTGCTCACATTCAGTACACACATAATTCCTCTTGCATGAGTTCTCCAAAGGAACCTAAGTACTAACCAGTAGGCAAAGTCTTTCCTACTTTATTCACCTTAGCTGATATGTTCTCAACTATACTTTCCATAGGAGCCTGAAGGTGGTGGGGTTGTCTTTAAGTTCCAATCAGAGTTACTGGAAGAGCCTGGCTAGTCTCAGGAATGCTCTCTCAGCCTGAATCAAAGTGTCTTTACCTGAGGTAACAAACACGCCAAACCTTGTGGGTTTCAGAAGGAACCTGAAAGCATTTAATGCTCAGAGTACCTCAGGAACTAACCTGTTGGAAGTCTCAATGACAACAGTAGTTAAATTGCTTGAGGACCACTTCTTCCCTAGTTTTTATTTACTGCAGGCCTACTGGTGAGGAAGTAACCGTAGCTTTTGTCTGGAACCATCTTTATTCCACAGGACCCTTTCATTGGCAGGTTGTTTTTTCCCCTCCTCTCAGCACTTTAAAGATGTCATTCCATTGCCTTCTTTCACCATTTCTATTGAGGTATTGCTAGTCCTACTGATGATACACTGAAGGTAATATGTCTTTTCTCTAGCTGCTTTAAACAAATATCCCTTGATTTCCAGCATTTTTGCTATAGATACCTAGATGTAGTTTTAACACTTAGTTCTGCTTGACTGGAATTAGCTGAACTATAATCTGTGGGTTGTCTTCCATCAATCCTGGAAAATCGTCCGCAATAATCTCGTCAAAAATTGTTTCTGCTTCATTCTCTCTTCTCCAAGATTCCAAATTACATGTTAGACATTTATAACATATCCTGCTTCACTGGTATATCTATTGATAATCTTGCCTTTCAGTTCACACTATTCTTGTTTCCTGGTGCACACAATCTTGTTACCTCATCTAGGGAATTCTTGTTTTTTTTTTTTCAGTTCTAAAATGTCCTTTTAAAACAAAAACATTCTTTCATGAAAATTTTCACCCTTTCATCTGTCAACCCTTTCCTCCATTTTCTTTTAGATTAAATCACAATTATTTAAAAGTCATTGTCTAACTTCATAATCTAGATCACTCAGATCAACTGTACCTTTTTCCCCTCTTGGTTATCTGTCATGATTTTGCTGCTTCACATACCTAGTAATTTTTTAATTCTATGCTGGATATTCTGTATAAAAGAACTGCAGAGCTTCCAAAACAATTCCTTCCTCTGAAGAGGGCTCCCTTTTGCTCAAGCAGGCAAAGCTAAGAGTTGTGGTGATAGCCCCACTCCTCCCTGCTCTGAGGGCACAGACCGAGAAGGCTCTCAGTGTAGAACCTGGACCTCTGTTTCCTCAGCCTTGAAAGGCCGCAAGGATTCAGCTCTGCTTTTCAGAAATTTTCAGCTCAGCTTTCTAGCCTCACTCAGCTTCCACATTTAACAAATATCTTGATGGAGACTGGCTACTCTTTCAAGGCCTTTCAAACCTCCAATTTTGTCACTCCATCCCTATGCAACCACTAAAAGAATAGCTGGTTTCTTTTTCCCTTAACATGGTCCTCCGCCTGGGCCAAATCCAGACCCCCAGACCAAACCCAAATTCTGCAAAGGAAATCAAAGAAAAAACATTTCTGATCTTCCACTAACCTCTGAATAGTTCTCCCCTCCGCGGGATTGAGTCCATCGTAGACTGCATTTTCACACCACACTGATGCCTTTCAAGATACGGCTTTTGAAAGTTACCCTGCTTTTACGTTGTTCAAAGGTGTGTTGACCTACTGTGATCCACTACATCTCATGTGAAAACTGAACCCCTACAGTGTTTGTAAGGCAAATAGTAAAGTGGTAGAAAAATGAAAACGGCGAGTTTGGAAAATTCAGGATGTATAAAGTTGTATTAGAATACTAAAAAACATTCTGAAGTGCAAATTACTCTCATCCTCCAATTCCTTTTATTATCAGTTTCCCCTTTTTCTTTGATACAACACTTTTATTCACAAAGAGTCAGCAGCCGTAAACAGTTGAATTTTCTAGGAAGTAACATTAAAAACTTCCTTATTAATATGCCCATTGTTTCTGGCTAGCTTATCACCACTTATGATTATAAAATTGCTCAGTAACTACTAAGTCTACATATTGAAATAAAGTTGAGTTTAAATTTGAATGCCAAGGTTTTTTCTATGTAATTAACCCTTATCATATGAATTTTTTCTTCCAGAAACTCCATTTTATCCTCTCCAGATAAAATATACAAGCACATTAACTGGGAATAAATCTCTTATTCTTGCACCTCAGAGATTTTTATAGTTAGATGGCTTCTGGACAGCTTGATTCTTAAAAAGTTCACACAAGTAAGTCTGATGTTTGGAAACCACTGCTATAAACAGAAAAACACTCAAAAGTCAGCACATTCTTAAAACTTCTAAGGTTATTTCTAGCTGAAGGAACTTATTTGAATATAAGTCTAAATCTATTAAGATTTGCCATCAATAAGCCTCAAATAGCACTTAAATACAGACTAAAAACAGCCAGAAGGATTTCAGAAGCAGAAACTGATACTTCGAAGAGACCATCCGTTAAATAAGTCACACACTTCTGGATCCATTACAGACATGATTTTGATATTTTAGGGTTAGTTTTAAAATATTAATCACTTCATGATCTATGTCACAACTTATTCAAAAATTTACTGTATGTCTAACTAGTGTGTGGAGATGCAATTACTGCCCTCAAAAATACTTTAAGTCACCTTAAAAATAGGAATAAGGGTGTGAAAGCAGTTCAGTTCTGATGTATACCAGTCCTGTCTTCCAGATGCAATGTTTTAATAATTTATTATGCTCTTTTAAAAGAACTATTACACACAACTCTCGTTTATTATTTGCAACTAAAAAAGATGATTCCCTTTGGAAAAAGAGGTGGCAAGAATAGAAGCCAGTTATTATCCTTTGCAAAATTTTACTTTGACCTATATTATTTTGAGTTAATTTATCATAAAGTATTCTACATGCATAAAACTTACACGATTTAATTTTACTAACAACCTAAGCCAGGGATCAGCCAACTATGGTGTGTGGGCCGTATCCAGCTTGCTGTCTCTTTTCTGTCAACAGTTTTATTGGAATGCAGTCACATTTCTTAATTTCTATATTGTTTATGGCTGTTTTTGCACAACAGCAGCAGAGTTGACTAGTGCTAGAAATCATACGGCCTGCAAAGTCTAAGATATTTAAAGTTTGCTCACCTTTAATCTATACCATGAAAATAATTATTTAAGTGGATTTTAAAGTAACTTAGTCATTTTTTCATTAAAGAATTGGATAAAACAAATTTTAGTTTATACTTTAAAAGTACATTGCTGGTAATGGCTTCTCTCTATAAACCAAAAACATTCAGCAACTATAGCTTTGAGAGCCAACAAAGATGAAAAACCTGGAAATGAAATTTCCAAGTAAATCTGAAAAGTTATCTAAAAGAGCACATTCTCTCAGATAACAAGGGCTTTTTAAAATTATCTTTTTACCTACACGTTTAAAATAACTGAAGTCCTATACAAATAATGACAGTAGGGATAGCGTGCACTGCTTCTCATTTTACTTATCATTTTTAGGGTGTCTTTAAAACCTAAGTCGGCTTGAACACCTATCGAGATATTTATTTGGATAAAATGAAATACCAAGAATCTAGAGAAAAGGGAAACTAAGAGCTCCAAATTTAAAACTGGTAAGATATTTTAAAAATTGGCCAGTACCTAAGATATATTAAATGATTAGGACAGAATATTCAGTTTAAAGTCATAAGAAAATGATCTGCTGGGTAAAGATAGAGAATTAAAACTAATTTGGGTGAATAAGTGAAGCAATAAATGGGTCAACTGCTAAACATACATCACTTATTTAATACAAAATATAAATAAATTTGAAAAAATAGGTCATAAAACTAAGAGTCTTAACTAAAAATCAGGGAAACTATCAGAATAAGAGAGCCATTGTTAAATTGCTTATAATAATTTTTACTACTTGAGGCAAATAAAATCAAATAGAAAATCTGTACTGTAGGAATAAATAAGTATTACATTGTTTCTAAACTACAAATTCCCTGACAACTACTCAGAGTCAAAGTGCATACACTGCAGGTCTTAGTACTCCTAACTATTGGCAAAAACGACTAAAGCAGAACTGGAAGCACTGTACTAATTTAAAGGTTTAAATTTTCTTATATTAAACTCAGTAATAACTGAAATCTTTATCACTGATTAGCTTTTCAAAATCATCCCTACTACCTACAAAATTTCTATAAAGTTCTAATATTAAACACTTTAAGATTTCAATGATGTGAGAACTGTGGGTCTCCCTGATACATCCATCCACAAAGAGACAAAACTAATATTGTGTGTGTGTGTGGGGGGAGGGGGGGGCAGACACGGAATCATGCTCACAAGATGATGATGAGGTTCAACCGAATAAGTGAATACTCCCAAAGTTCATTAATTAGTAGGTCTTAACTGCTTTAAAAAGATCATGGTACTTGGATCACACCAAATGATATTGGATATGAGATGATAATGCGTGTACAGTCTTCTCCACTACATACAGATGTTACCATAAGAAATGAATTTTGAAGAGTAGTTCCTTCCCTTATTAAATCTTAGGAAATTTTATTTTCAAACATTTGATAAATTGAAAAGGCTGCTGAGAACTTCAAGAGTTCAAATACAATAAAAAATTAAACATGTCCCATAAGTATTGAAACAAATCAGAAATTGTTCAGCCTAAGAATTAAGGAACTTAAAATGATTAAATTCAAGATAACACATACAAGGATTCAAGTCCAACAGACCTCACTAGATCTATAAAATCTAACAACAAAACTCATAAAATTTGGGTTAATATTCATAAACCAGGAAGAAAAAAACAAGAATATATTCTTCAATGTTAGCAGTTCTGCTATAAACTAGAATAGGGGTCAAAATATGTCCAGTGGCCCAAAAGAATAACTAGCTCAAAATTCAGATCCAGGTAACATTTGAGTCTTAGAAATCTGCAATCTTGTTTTCCTGAAAATTTTAAAATTGAGTTTTCATCTGTAAGTATACATCCAGAATGAATTTTGGATTTCCTCTCACAGTACAGTAAAAGCTCAATAATACACCTCCCTAAGAAAACTTTCATCATACCGACATAAATTTAAATTATTTTTATTTTTCTATTTTAAGCAAAAAAAAATTAGCTGATTTTTACCAATGAAATGGTAAACTTAGAGGCAACTATAACTTAAAATTACACAGCTTCTTAATGGTTTATTCATAGCATTCTTTATACAGAAGCAGCTTCACTGATATTTAATTTACTGCAGCATCCTGTGGGTGAAGCACAAAATTACATTAATTATAAACAAAGAAACAAAGCACTTTTGACTTTTTAAAACTGTATATGTATATATTTATATCCAGTTGACAAATAGCATCACAATTATTACCGTATAAAAAACTAAAAATCACCATGGAAGCTAAGGCCTACGTTCTTATTCCAATTGTTCCCTTTTGTTAATATCTAAGAGATTAGAAATTAAATTCCAGTACCTCAAAAAAAGGGTCTACATTATTTACATACAACATGGAAAATAAAAGCTGCTTTTCAGCTACGTTAGATTGCTGTTACCTATAGTATTTACATTGTAAATGTTGGGGGGAAAAAAGCACTACTAACAAATACCATTTCAAAGGGAAATATATTGTGCCTGGGATTTTGTTCTAAAATTAATTGTATATCCTAATAGGTATCTGCTGAATAGAATTTGACTTTGAATACATCTTCTGAAGTTCAGAACAGAGTACTACTATGCTTCTTTATATTGCTATCTAGATACTGTTAAGTACAATATTGTAATAACTACAAGCACTGAAGCTTAAATAAAACAATGGAAACATGTGTAGATGGAGTTTTATTTAAAACTGTAAAATATAATGCCTTAATGTTTACCCATAATTATGAGACTAGCTAATATTCTTTCCATGTTTAAGAAGTCTCATATATGGTATGTCTCTAAACAGTGAAACTTTCCAGTAACTTACCAGAAAAAAAAGTTTAATTATATTATTCTGTTCTTAGAATTATTTTTCTAATATTTAAAAACATATCTATACCCTTGGCAAAAACAAACGCAATCAATTCAGTGTAACAGACTGAGCTTTAAACCATACTTTAATTTTCAATTAACTGTAACCTACTGGTTAATTGAACCAAATGTAGAATTTTAAATGACCCACTATGAAGCCTTTCAAATCAATTATAGAATGCACACAAAAGTGAGGAGAAGTTTTGGGGAAGGTGCAAGGTAGTTAATATGGAAAATGGTAAATGCTAGCTTTAATAACAAAAATGGTACTAAATGCATATGAAAGTTAAATTAACACAGTATAAAACAGAATAGCTTAAATAAACTGGGATTCACATATTACAATAGCAAAGTTATGATCAAATGAACTGAAGACACGAACAGTTCTGAAAATTCTCTTTTCAGCCTACTTTCAAAAGAAACAGTCAGGCTTTTTTCCTGTACATAGTTTTGAGCTTTGTCTATACCATATATAGTAGAAAAATAAATTCTTTAGCAACCTAGAAACAGTTTATAAAACTCTTAAAGTTTAATTTTCTTTGCCAGACATGCCAATGTTAAACTGACAGCTATAAATTAAAGCTATATAGACAATAGGCATAAGTAATATAGAACAAGAATACTACATTTACCGGATTTTTCTTTTTAAAAATTACTGTACTTTCTTAATTCCTGTGTGCTTTGCAATAGGAATAATAGGGACTTTGTTTTCTTAGAAAAGATAATAACATGTAAGAGTATAACACAAATAAGATAATTTGTAATATACATGTACTTCAACAGCAGCCTGGTTCATGTCGACATTTTGATTCTGAAGTTAAAATTAGAAGTATAATACCTAGGACATAACAGTTGGGAAAGACAGTATTTATTTTAAGAAGAAATGGAGCAAATCAAACTCTTAGGAGCCTCAAATCTCAAAATCATCTATTTACTATAATACACATAAGACAACCTTAAAATTGCAGTATGAATGAAGATTACAACATGGACCAAAGAATTTTCTCTTTACTACACAAAACATAACCTAGCAATAAAAACAAACCATTTTTTTCCTTTCCAGAAAATAATGGCACGGTTTGATAATGAACAAAGTTTGAGTAAAGCCTAACAAAATTTACCTATGCCACCTATTTCTGAAAATTTTATCCATAATTTAGTGTTCTGGTTGTATCTTCACTAACAAAATGTTTAACCACAAAAGCAGCAGTCATTTACAGCAAATCTGGTACCAACATCAAAGGAAAAAATTGGTTTAAAAAATGATGTGAAAGCCATTTTGGATTTTAGTATAACATATTTCAGAAAAGAATATGAACACAAGTTTGCAATTTTATATATACACACTCCAAAGAGGCTGTCAGTACCCAAAGTTATTTTTATTGCTACATTAGCAATGGATTTTTGGATATGTTTTTAAGGGCCACATAAAAATAGATTCAAGGAACAGATTAAATTTAAGTCCTAGATTAAAATGTTTGGTTCAAAGAATTTCCTACAACAAATTTCATGTTTATGTATGAAAAGTTATATAACCTTATATGAAAATGTCATGAAGTATTTTCTACACTATACTAAATGTATTTCCCAAGAGGGAAAAAATTAAAATATCTAAAATATATTAGATTAAGATTACAAGACCATCATTGATCTTTTGAACATGCATCTGTTTACAGAATTAACAGTATACAAGATGTTTATTTCATTATGGACCATAAAGAAATGAGTTGGTGACAACTATCCTTTGCACAACATTATCAACTCACTTTAGCCACAAGCATGTCCTTGGTATGTGTGTACGAGAAATACGTTCATTTACCCCTCATCAAATCATCCATAGGTTTACTCAGAAGTAAAGATGAAGGTGCAGAAATATGTTAAGTGTATTTTTCTTTCTTTCAAACAACATCCCAAGCATGGCATAAGTAGCCTGAAATTATAAAACACTTAACTGGGCTTTTAGTTATCTACACAGACTGCTAAAATGTAAATTAAGTTGCCCAAATTAGCACATCAAATAACAAAACCAGCCATAAAGCAGGCTGAAAAGCATTAAATGTTTCATATATGTGAGTTTTTAAATCATTAAATTTCTATAGAAAAATTTTATTCACAATATAATGTGACAGAAAATGCCACAGGAATGATATACTGATTGCAATAAGATTGCATGCAACAGCAGCTTTGTATTTTATAGCTATTTTTGCTTATAAAAATTAAACCTCTCCAGTCATGCTTATCACATGGTCTTAGATCTGTAATGTAAATGAATAAGGAATAGCATATAGTTCAATGAGAAAATGTCTCATCATTTTGAATGTGAATTATCTGCAAGAAATATGAAAGCATACTACTGAACCCTGAAACATGCATGTCTAGATTTGCTTCTTCTGTCCTATTTCAGGCTGTCTGCAATCACTTCCTACTTATATAATACCAAGAGGATCCGTCTGTAACTGCGGTTGTATCAGCTGAGGTTGCAATGGTGGTGGTAACTGAAGTGGTACCATTGGTTCCACCAACTGTCCTGGATTGGAAGGTGGCGGAGGAGCCACAGTGTTCCCAGTTTCCACAATTTCTCCATTGTAAAAGAAAAACTGACACTGCTGAATGAACGTTTCAACAACAGATTGATGGATCTTCGTGGTAGACAGAAACTCTCGATTTTCAAAATCAGGTCTCATCAAAGTTGGCCAAAAACAGATGGATAAGTTGTCTGCTGTCATGAGGTTGATTTTATTTTGCTGACTAACCCTGAAATTATATAGGAAAAAACAATTAGAAACCAATCAAAACTCATTACACTTAAAGAATTCTAGAGCTGGAAATGATCTCAGATGATTTAGTTTTACCTTCTATATTTCTTCTTTTTTTTAGGATTGGCACCTGAGCTAACTGCTGCTGCTAATCTTTTTTGTTTGTTTTATTCTTCTCCCCAAAGCCCCCCGGTACATAGTTGTAGATTCTAGTTGTGGGTGCCTCTGGTTGTACAATGTGGGGCACCGCCTCAGCATGGCCTGATGAGCGGTGCCATGTCCACACCCAGGATCTGAACTGGCGAAACCCTGGGCCGCCAAAGCAGAGTGCAGGAACTTAACCACTCAGCCACAGGGCGGGCCCCTCACCTTTTATCTTAACTTCAAATGTAAAACATTTTTCTTCTTGTGCATTCTATGTTCATCTACATTCTAATAACAGGAGACAGCAGTAAAATCCATTCCTTATGAGAATCAAAGATAGTCTTTTAAAAATGTTGTACCCTCGGGTTTTATAATTTACTTATAGAAGCCTCCTTAATTTATATGAAAAAAACCTTTTTCTCAGGGTAAGAACATGTAACAAGTTTTAATGAGTTTCCAGCAACAAAATCAGAAAATTCTAATTGCATATCTCAATTCTTTGACTACTGTGAGAGATGAAAAAACAAACTACGTTATGCCATCTCTTTGAACCTTGGGAAAACTGAACTTTGTAAAAATTACTCTATCATATTCTCCAACCAGGAGACTTTTAAACTTGCAAAAAAAAAACTAGTTTCTAGTATTGTAAAAAAAAAAAAAATCTTTTCCATCATTAAATATCTTGTATGTTGTTACAAATTTAACTTGAAAGACAACAGTCAGTTGCAGAAACATATTCCACTTTAAAATTCTTATGATTTAATGATAAATAATTTACAAATGGCCATACATTATTGACTGATTTGCATCCAGTCCTTTAAATATGTGAGCACTCAAGAAATATAAGAGGTAAATCTTGAATTACAACTCAAAATTATTAAATTGGGGAAGAATCTTAGGTATTTTATCCAACCCTCTCATTTCACACATGAAGAAACAGCCCCATCAATATGCAAGGTAGCAGGAAAATCTTATACTTAAATTTCCATATCAAAAAATTTTAAATCTAAACCAAAGGAACACCTGCCAAACACAGGAGTTGCTCATCTGAGGTAAAATATGTGCCCTAAAAACATGTCTTTTGTGGTAAAAGTTGTTACTATTTGGTAAGAGGCTAAATTAGAATATTCATAATAAAATCAATCTTTTGTTAAAATACAGTGGGCTCAGTCAGTTGTTTCCATGTAGTAGGCAAGTGTAGATTCTGAAAATACCTATAAAGCTGAAAGACACATGAGTATGGGCATCAGGTTTACTTGTTAAGCCAAAAAGTGCAAAGGAAAGGTACCAAATCAGTTAGAGATGAAGATGGCCAGGGAAGGCTTCGCTGAAGAGGAAATGTTTGAGTTGAGTTAAGGATGACGGGCACCAGTAAGAGGGTAAGAAGGAAAGGTAATTCAGTCAAAACAGTGGTTCTCAACTTCAGTGTGTATCAGAACCTCTTGGAGGGCTTGTTAAAACACAGGACGATTATATCTGAGGCGAGACCTAATAATCTGCATTCCTAACAAGTTTCCAGGTGATGCTGATGCTGCTGATTTGAGGAGTGCAGGTGAGAACTACTGAGGTAGTCACGTTAAGATGTGGTGAGGGACTAGGCACAAACTGATAGTTTTGGTTAAGTGCTATTAGTTTAATATAGCGGCACTTAACTTGGTGTGTGCACGTGAAAAAGGAAAGGCGATTTAACAGAAGTTAGAACTAGACCACTTAATGTTAAACAGTTTGAATTTTTTCTTCAGATTATATAGGGTGTTATTCAATCATTAGTGATCTTTACAGAACGATCTTTTAGAAAGATCATTCTGGCATTAGGATCAAGAAAGGATAAAGAGGAAAAATTGGCAGGGAAAGAGCTCAGTTACAAAGAAACTAGAGTTCCCTAAATGAGAAATGATAAAGTCTAAACTAAAGCAGTAGCAGACGAATAAAAGGAAAAATAATTAGGAGAAAAAACCAATTTGACACAATAACTCACCGAATATGGAGGGTGAAAGAGAATATAACCAAAAAATAACTCCATGGATTAATTTTTGCAATTTGTCAATCACCCATTATATACTTATTTATCATTTATTTCCTATGCTAGAATGTAAGTTCCATAAAATAGGTGACTGTTTTATTCACTGCTATGACTTGAGCACTTTATACGAGTACCTGGTACACAGAGTACCCATTACAGTGAGTTGAGAATTCCTCTTAAAATTTAAGTCTGATGATATTTCTCTGCTCTGCCCTCCAGTGGCTCCCCATACCACTCAGAGTAACAGATATGCAATGCTATTATCACTGAGGAAGTCTTGCTCCCCCCATAAACGTCAGTTGAACTCATAGCACTTAGTGACATACATACATGAAGTAACCTCCTTACCTTGTCAGTAAAACATTTTGAGGACTAAAGCTAGTCAACAGACTACTCTCTTGAGTAGTACCGACCTATATGATCTGGCACTGTCCCTCTTCCCTTTTGACCTTATCACTTACTCTGTCCATCCTTCACACTCTGCTCGAATCACACAGGCCTCTTTGCTGTTACTCAACAGATCAAATATGCTTTTGCCTGTGTTGTTTTATCACTGTGAATCTTCGAACATGCTCTTCCTTTGTCCCTTTTCCTTATTCTTTTTAATGGAGTACAATTCTTACTTCAGCACTTTAAATCCCTACACTCCACATTGGGTAAGGTCTCCTATAGTACCCTGTGCACATCTGTCTTCATACCATGAACCATTTGTACGGTAATTTTCAAGAAGAAATTCCATTAAGTTTACTGCAATACTGTGCATGCTGATATTTTCTCAGGGAGACTTCGAGAAGGGTTACTAGAAACGCTAAAATAATTTTATACTACATTGATAACAACAATAACTTTAAATATTGGTTAATATTCTCTTTGAAGAGGTACAGACTGAAATGTACTTGGTTTGCACATTGACATTATTAGTTGAAAGAACTTTATAGTTCATTAGTATGTCAGTAGAAAATATGAAGAGTAGACTTTTGAAAAAATTAGTACAAATACTAATAATTCCACTCGGTCCCAAGAACAACTTTGTGAGGTGTTATTCTCAATTTTCTAGTTGAGGAAATTAAAACTTAGTAAGTAATTTGCTCAAGGTCATAGAACTAAAAATGTTTCAAAACCAAGCCTGTCTGACTCTATAGTTTAAGCTATTATACAATACTGCCTCTTTCACTTAATGAATGGCATTGGGAGGAGTACGTTTTGAGAAAGAAGCATAAACCTGAAACTCAACATATTTAGGGCTACTAATACAGGAGTAATGCCCTGTATTTCAGGTAACAGAATGGATAATAACATGAATTCAAGTTTCTGATAAAATTTCACTGTGTGGAATATCCAAACAAAACCAGCAAGATACACAAAAGCAACACAATGTGATAAAAAAAGCAAACAGAACCTCTTAATAAGACTTGGATTCTACTCATAAGATGTGTCACTTATTAATTATGTGACACTGGGCATATAATTTCCCTCTTTAAATCTCAATTTTTCCAACTTCCAATAGGTTGATTTGGTTACTTATCTAAGTGTCATTTCATATCTAAAATTCTAAGATCCTAGAAAAGAGAACTGCTAAAGATTAACAATATAAAAAAGAAAACATACCATGCTTACTATTTATATAATCATTACGTGTACTAAAAGAGTCACATATCTTTCTTTAAACAAGTTGACAAAAAATCTATTTTAAAAATCCAGAAATAATTTAGTGAACAAAAATTTAACCGCATGTTTAAATTACTTTGTGTCCCCTTTTTATCTTATAATTATCCAATTTATAAAGCTACAAGCTTGAAATCTGTAGTGCACTTTATTTGCAAAAACAATAAAAATACCTGTTTAGATGCGTTATTATATATCTGAATACATCATAGTTTACAGGATGAAATTTCTTAACAATTTCTTTCAACGCGTGAAGACGTTCTGTTTTATCCGGGATTTCTGTAAAATTAAAGTAGTAAAGAATTTATGTGAAACTCATACATTTAAAAATATTTGATAAAGTTTCTTGCTATACAAGAATGTGTTTGAAGTATATTACGATAGGTAAACAAAAACAAAGAAAATGTTCTAAAGAACCTGCTAAATACATTATCAGCTACTACAATAGCCTTTTTGCAAGTAAATCTAATAACTGAAGATCAAACTGACTCAGAGATGGTAAGTGGGAAATGGTATATCAGCAATTTACTCAAGCAATTTATATAACTATATATTGATTTAGAATTACTTATAAATCTATTAGGCTCTTAACATTCACACAATAGAGTAAATATTTTAGGCTTTGTGGGCACAACTATTCAACCCTACAGTTGTAGCACAAAAGCAACCACAGATAATACATAACAAATGAGTATGGCTGTGTTGCAATAAAACTTTTGAAATCTGAATTTCACATAAATTTAAAATATCATGAAATTTTCTTTTAATTTTGTTCAACTATTTAAAAATGTAAAACCATTCTCAGTTTGCAAGTCTTCCAAAAGCTGGTGGCAGGCTGAGTCAGGCCCGTGGGCCAGTTTGCCAACACCTGATTTAAAGTATCACCCTATATTTATTTATAATCTACTCTGCTTATCAAAAACCTTTCTTCACAATCAGCAGAAGCATTTAACTCACTATCCAAATTTATGCAAATTATGAAACAGGATAACTGAAATGTGGTTCTGCTGTAAATGGGAGATAAGAAAGTGCTTTATTGCCCTTCATCATTCATTTCATTTTTCCCAAAGGCAACAATGAGTCCCTCTGAAGGAGGCCAATCTGCATGCCAATTTATGGTATATATCAACTTATGGTAGTGTAACCAAGTATTAACAAATTCTCATTTGCCATGTATTACTTATAAATCAGTCCTCAAAAATGTCCTAAGTAGGAAACTTCTGAGGATATTGTTTATGGTCAAGAAGTAAGAAAATCTAAACTATCAACTGAATCATTTTCCCAGTTTACTTATGAGAGTACATATAAGGTAACTATACCTGTGACAACCCAGTGAGGTGGTTTTTAATGAAAAGAAAATTAACTAAGAACTTTAACATAATCAAAATTACAAGCAGCCTCACTTTAAAAAGCCTGAAGACTTGTAATCAAAGGAAACATTAAAGAGAAATATTTAGAAACAACATTCATTTTAGCCATTGAGAACACAATGCCAATACTCGAAATAGACCTTCTGTCTCATTTTCCAGACAACAAATGAGTATTTGTTTAACAGAAACATCTAGATGAGTGATACCAAAGTGGGAGTAAACACTAAGTACCCATTTTCCTGCCTTACTTTTTCAAAATATGACTTAGGAGGACAAAGTTAATTTGACTCGAAAAATTTTAAATACACATGTTTACACATCACAGACAGGTTAATATTTTACAAAGCACATTGTAGATACATTCATTTGAAGAGTTTAATTTCCTTACAATGTCTTTGAGTTTGAATTAAAACACAAATCTCAAACTTCTGCTATAATGATCTTCAAACATCTAGGAGCACTGAGTCACCAGGGAGGCTAACTAAATCCAAATATTCCTGGGAGCCACCCCTAGGGATTCTGATTTTATTTATTTAGAGGAAAATACCTTTAAGGAACAGTTCTAGTACGCTGAATTTTTATTAGCTACACATTCCAGTGGATGACTGATTTTAACACATAGCAATCCATATACAAAACCCTCTATTGTTATCCCTGTCAAAAAAAGCAGGCTAATACTTACTTGCTGCTTCCAACAGCTCTGGATGAAGAGAATATGGAATTAAAGGATCTGGAAGATCTGCAAAGAAAGCTTTAAGGGCTCCAGCCACAGCATTTACTGTTACTTCCATTGATACTAGACTGATGTTATGATCTATAAGACAAAAGTGATAATTTTAATTTGTAATTTTTATAATAAAATTTTAATTTATTATAGAAGTAAGCTAAACAGGTACTTACAGATCCAAAGATATTTAAGGTTCTCGTCAGCCACCTTTCTTTACAGGCTGATTCATCCTTCCTCCATTGTTTGCCTGACATACTATATGGATAAGGCAAACTATAGGTTTGCCTGACAAACTATATAGATAAAGGAAGAGAAAACCAAGCAACAAGCATTTTCTGTTTTAATAAAAAATGCTATTAGGCTTATTAGTATATTGAAGAACATTAACTTTTACTAATATCTATCTATCTTTACTTTTTTGGTAAGGAAGATTTGCTCTGAGCTAACATCTGTGCCAGTCTTCCTCTATTTTGTATGTGGGTTGCTGCCACAGCATGACTTGACGAGTAGTACAGGTCTGTGCCCAGGATCAGAACCCGTGAACCCAGGCCACCAAAGTGGAGTGCACCGTACTTAACCACTTAGCCACGGGGCCAGCCACTATCTTCTAAAATATTTTGTTTACATAAGCTATTTAAAAGAGGACATAAGGAAAGAGAAAGACAGAAGATAGAAAAAAACTCTAATTTATATGCATAATTTCTATCTTTTATCCACTGTCTCATCCAGAATTTTTACATTTCTAGATAGTCCAGTTTATCACTGTGTTCATGCTTTCTAGGTTTCATATCAAGTTTAGGCCTTTGCCTATCATGAGATTATAAAAATATTCACTCGTTTTTCTCCCTAGTACTTACAAGTTTTCATTTTTTACTTTTAAACCTTTGATATCATATAGAATTTACTTTAATATGAGTAGGGAATTCAGCTTTGTTTTTACTCCTAATAGTTAGTTAGCCCAACATCAGGAAAAAAACAAAAACAAAAAACTTTTAAATTACATCTTTAAATAAGTGCTATCTCTGATATACAAAGATGCTTTCACATCATAAATCAATTTATTGCTTTTCCAATTCTGGCAATGGATTTATAGGTCTCCTGTTTCTTGACTGTAGTAGCTATTCTATTAAATACCTCTAATCTCACTTCAAAACTCTCTCCCCTGAAGATCCATCTCTTTAGGAGGTTTTCATAAGAAAATCAACCTTCCCACCACGAAATTTCAGTAAGGAAAATAATAATTTTATTTTATATAATTATCGTCTTACCTTGATCAAACTGTTTTTGAATATTGTCTTGATCAGTTTTGTTCCCACTAACACGGTAGAGTCCTTCAGTACATAATCCTAAAAGAAGAAATATACATATACATCTACAACAAAAAATATACTTAACCTTATGTACATCTTACTGACATAAAAATACAGTGATAAAGTATTTTTAAGAATTAAATATTTTTGAGCATTTCATTTTAATTAAGTTCTTAATGGACTACTTTTTATTTTAAACCACTTAGGACATGCAGTTCCATGCAAAGTGAGAATAGACGTTTCTCCGTATTTCTTCCACTAAATACAGCTAAAATTACTGAATACAATACAAAAAACAAACATCAAAAGACTCTGAATGGTGGAGAGAAGCAGGTGGACTGGCCAGCAACCTTGGAACCTGAAAACAACATGACAGTGAGTTCCCTGGGTTTTCTTTTTGCCTCTTACATACTCTGGACCAAGGAACACAGAAGCCTACAACCCAGAAATACCAATGAGCACAGGGAAAAAGTAAAAACACAAAGAAAACCAACAACAAGAAAAACCTGCTCTCTCTAGTGAAAGGATTGAGAAAGCCTAACAAGCAAAACGAAACATTTTTTACTACAACTGCTCTACTCTGGCCAAACACCATGGAACGCACTCCTCTTCACACACATCACTAGTGACCAAGTGGGGAGACTAGAATACCACCTCTGCCCAGCAGTAACAAAGGTGCCCCTTCTACTCCCTGAGTGGAGAAGCCTGAACTTCTGAGGTAAGAGGGACCCTCTCCTCCCCTCCACACCATGGTTCTGTCAGCAGAAGCCTGTGGACACCAAGCGGGGACTCTGGACTTCCACCACAACCTTGCTGCAATGAGGCAGCCCTCCTCCCCTGCTGGTGTAGTGGCAGAGAAGGCCTGAGGAAATAGAAGATTTAAATACGATCCAAAGTCTAACAGCATACTATCCAAAATGTCTAGGATACAATAATAATAAAACTAAAATCATTCATCATACCAAGAATCAAGAAAATCACAACTTGAAGGAGAAAAGGACAATTAACAGACACCAACACAAAGATGTCAGTTGAGGGATTATCTGACAAGGATTTTAAAGCAGCTGTCATAAAATACTTCAGTGAGTAATTATAAACACACTTGAAACATATGAAAAATAGAAAGTGTCAGCAAGGAAACAGAAATATAAGGAAGAATTCATTGGAAACTTTAGAACTAAGAAATACAGTAACAGAATCAAAAAAATTCACTAAATGGGCTAAGTAGCAGAATGTGGATGACAGGGTGAACGAACTTGAAGATACATCAATAGAAATTACCCAATCTAAACAACATAAAGAAATTAGACTGAAAAACAAGAAAAATGAGGGCTGGTCTCGTAGCCTCGTGGTGCAGTTCGGTGTCCTCTGCTTCAGTGGCCCAGGTTTGGTTCCTGGGCACAGACCTACACACTAGTCAGTGGCCATGCTGAGGTGGTGTCCCACATGCAAAATAGTGGAAGATTGGCAAAGATGTTAGCTTAGGGCAAATCTGCTTCAAGCAAAAGGAGGAAGACTGGCAAGAGATGGTGCTCAGGGCGAATCTTCCTCAGCAAAAATAAATAAATAAAAATTTTAAAAGGTGCTGGTTCAAGATGGCGGCATAGGCGGACTCTGAACTCACCTCCTCCCATGGACACAACAAATTTACAACTACTCTTGGAATAACCATACCTGAGAGAAAACTGAAAACACGATAATAAGAACCCCCGCAACAAGGGACACTTCTGGCTGAGGTGGAAGAGGCAGAAATTCCTTGTAGGAGAGAAAGCAAGCCACCTTCGCAAGACAGGTACTACGGCTGGCCAGGAACAATCCTAAGGTACACAGCCTTCCTGGAGGAGTAGCGGATCTGAAAAGGGGAGCATTACTGCTATAAGCATCTACTGGACTCAGCACAACTGAGATGAGTGTCATAATATCTGGCCTTGCTGGATACTAACAATGGGAAACACCCCTAGCAAAGCTATCGGACATAAGGGGGAAAATAAAAGCCGGCTCTTAGACGGCCCATGCACAAATTCACCCATTTCAGAAAGCAACCTAAAATCACCAGAAAGGGGCACAGTCTTTTGCTGAAAAGAGACTCATCTGATAGGCTCTGGGTGCACCTTAGTGAGAGGTGAGACCTCTCCAGGGACTGATACATTGTCAGCAGCCATTATTGTCACCAGTACAGGCATGCTGACTCAGAAGACTGGCATACGTCATTGGAGTGCTTACATTGGTCTGTTAGCCCAGGGTCTGCCCCACCCACTAGAGCACCAATTTAATCCAGCTCAGCCAGGGCAGGCAGGTACCCTAGGGACTAGGCCCACCCAACAGAAAGCCCTTGGGCACCTCATGGGCCTGCATAGGCTGGGTGCCTGGATCCTCTGCAGCCAGGCAAGTGGGTCCATCTCAGAGGTGCAGGGAAGGCACAAGGAGCAGGTGGAGTGTACGGGGCCTCTACAGTGGGAGAGGTGGGTCTGCTTAAGGGAGCCAGGGCATGTGCATGGGGCAGGACGATGCTGAAAGTGTGTATGGCCCTCTAGATGGTGGGCTTGTCAGCTGCACAAGACTTGTGCTTCTCAGACAGCCAAATGGGGGATTGGCCCCACCTTACTCAGCTGCAATCCTGAGAGAGCTGAGAACAGCTTTTCAGGCCAGAGGCCTACTGCAATTGTAAGCCCCTCAGCCTAGTAACCAGTCACACTGGGGGCCTACTCACTTAACAGAAACACTGCAACAGGAATGTGCTATTAGACCTTGCAGCCAACTGTGCTGGGGCTCCCCATGCCTGATAAAGTAACTGAAGGGTCCACAGCAGCCACACGCAGCTGAGCATTACGACCAGCTGGCCAGGAGGACAGCCTAGCCTCCCTGAGCACAGAGAGCAAGAGCAACTCTGCCACAATAGAAGGACACACGTAGCCCACACAGGGGACACTCCTGGAACATCTGAAACTGGTGATGAGAGGGAAGCACTCTGTTGGGCCTCATAAGGCACCTCTTACATAAGGCCACCTTGCCAAGATTGGAAGACACAAGTGAGCTACCTAATACATAGATGTAAGCACGGAGAAAAAGGCAAAATGAGGAGGCAAAGGAATATGTTCCAAGTAGGGGAACAGGATAAGACCCCAGAAAAAGAACTAAATGAAACAGAAACAAACAATCTACCTGACAAAGAATTCAAACAAGAAGTCATAAGGATGCTCACTGAACTTGGGAGAAGAATGGATGAACTCAGTGAGATCATTAACAAAGAACTGGAAAATATAAGAAAGAACCAATCAGAAACAAAGAACACAATACTGGAAATGAAAAACTCACTAAAGGGACTGAATAGCAGAGTAGATGATACAGAAGAACGTTCAGCGAGTTGGAAGAAAGACTAGAGGAAACCACCCAACCTGAACAGATAAAAGAAAAAAGAATTCAAAAGAACAGGAACAGTCTAAGGGACCTCTGGGACAACATCAAGCACACTAACATTCGTATTATAGGTGTCCCAGGAGGAGAAGAGAGAGACAAAGGGGCAGAGAATCTATTTGAAGAAATAATAGCTGAAAACTTTCCTAACCTAAGGAAGGAAACAGACATCCAGGTACAGGAAGCACAGAGAGCACCAAACAAGATAAACCCAAAAAGGCCCAGACCAAGACACATTATAATTAAAATGTCAAGAACTAAGGATAAAGAGAGAATCCTAAAAGCAGTAAGAAAAAGGCAACAAGTTACATACAAAGGAAACCCCATTAAGACTATCAGCTGCCATCTCAGCAGAAACCTTACAGGTTAGAAGGGAGTGGCACAATATATTTAAAGTGCTAAAAAGAAAAACCTACAGCTAAGAATACTCTAGCTGGCAAGCTTATCATTCAGAATGGAAGGAGAGAGAAAGTTTCCCAGATAAGCAAAAACTAAAGGAGTTTATCACCAAGAAACCAGTCTTAGAAGAAATGCTAAAGGGACTTTTTTAAGTGGAACAGAGAAGACCACAAATAAGAATAAGAAAATTATCAAAAAAAAAAAGAGCAATAAAATCACTGGTAAAGGCAGTAATACAATAAAGGTAGCAGAACAACAACCTATGAAGGTCAAAAGATAAAAGTACTAAAATTACCTATTTCTCTGATAAGAGGATAACAGATACACACACACACAAAAGAGGTTAGACATGATATCAAAAAACATAAAATGTAGGAGGAGGGGAGTAAAAGAGCAGAGCTTTTAGAAAGAGGTCAAACTAAAGAGACCATCAACTTAAGGTAGATTGCTATATACATAGGTTATTATATATGAACCTCATGGTAATCAAAAGCCAGAAACCTATTATAAATACTTAAGAAATTAAGAGACAGGAACCCAGACATAATACTAAAGAAAGCCATCAAACCACAAGGGAAAAGAATTGAAGAAAAGAAGAAGAGAAAACAGAGAACTACTAAAACACTCAGAAAAAAAGTAACAAAATGGCAATAAGTACATACGTATCAATAGCTACTTTATGCTCCAAACAAAAGGGCTATTAGGGTGGCTAACTGGATAAAGAAACAAGACCCATATATATATATATATATTTCAGACCTAAAGATGCTCACAAACTGAAAGTGAAGGGATGGAAAAAGAGACTCCATGAAAACAGCAATGGAAAGAAAGCTGGGGTAGCAATACTTAGACAAAATAGACTTTAAAACTAAAACTGTAACAAGAGACAAAGAAAGACACTACATTATGATAAAGGGAACAATCCAACACAAGGATATAACACTTGTAAATATCTACACACCCAACATATGAACACCTAAATATATATATGAAGCAACTATTAACAGATATAAAAGGAGAAATAGTAACACAATAAGAGCAGGGGACTAACTCTCCACTTACACCAATGGATACATCATCCAAACAGAAGATCAGTAAGGAAACACTGGCCTTAGACAACACATTAGAACAGGTGGACTTAGTAGATATATACAGAACATTCCATCCAAAAATCGCAGAATACAAGTTCTTTTCAAATGCACATGGAACATTCTCCAGGACTGATTACATATAAGGCCACAAAACAAGTCTCAATACATTTAAGAACAGTGAAAAAATACCAAGCATCTTTTCTGAACACAACAGTATAAAACTAATCAACCACATGAAGAAAAGCTACAAATATGTGGAGATTAAACAAAATGCTACTGAACAAGTGGGTCAATGAAGAAATAAAAAAATACCTGGAGACAGATGAAAATGAAAATACAACATCCCCAAATTTATGGGATACAGCAAAAGCGGTTCTAAGGGAGAAGTTTATAGCAATACAGGCCTACCTCAACAAACAAGAAAAACCTCAAATAAACAATCTAACAGTGTGCCTAAAGGAACTGGAAAAAGAAGAACTAACAAAGCCCAAAATCAGTAGAAGGAAAGAAATAATAAAAACCAGAGCAGAAATAAATTAAATAGAATCTAAAAAGACAATAGACATAAATTAACTAAATCAAGAGCTGATTCTTTGAAAAGATAAACAAAAATGAGAAACCTTTAGCTAGACTCACCAAGAAAAAAAAAGAAGACTCAAATAAGTAAAATCAGAAATGAAAGAGGAGAAATTACAACGGACACTTTAGCAATGTAAAAGATTCTAAGAGAATATTACAAAAAGCTATATGCCAACAAACTGGATAAACTCTTAGAATTATACAACCTTCCAAAACGCAATAAAGAAGAAATAGATAATTTGAATAGACCAATCACCAGTAAGGAGATCAAAACAATAATAAAAAATCTCCCCAAAAACAAAAGTCCAGGGCCAGATGGCTTCCCTGGCAAATTCTACCAAGCATTCAAAGAAGACTTAATATCTATCATTCTCAAACTCTCCCAGAAAATTGAAGAGGAGGGGAAGCTTCCAAACTCACTCCACGAAGCTAATATTACCCTGATTCCAAAACCAGACAAGGACAACACAAAAAAAGAAAATTACAGGCCAATATCACTGATTAACATCAATGCAAAAATCCTCAACAAAATACCAGCAAATCAAATATAACAATACATTAAAAAGATCATACACCACGATCAAGTGGGGTTTACTTCAGGGATGCAGGGATGGTTCAACACCCACAAATCAGTCAATGTGATAAATCACATTACCAAAATTAAAAATAAAAATCACATGATTTCAATAGGTGCAGAGAAAGCATCTGACAAGATACAGCATCCACTTATGATAAAAACTCTGAATAAAACAGGTATAGAAGGAAAGTACCTCAAGGTAATAAAAGCCATATACAACAAACCCCACAGCTAATATCCTTCTCAATGGAGAAAAACTGAAAGCTATCCCTCTAAGAAGAGGAACCAGACAAGGATGCCCACTTTCGCCACTCTTATTAAACACAGTATTGGAAGTCCTAGCCAGAGCAATCAAGCAAGAAAAATAAAGGTAGCCAAATTGGAAAAGAAGAAGTGAAACTGTCCCGATTTGCAGATGACATGATTTTGTATATAGAAAAACCCTAAAGAACCCACAAAACTTATAGAAATAATAAATGAATATGGTGAAGATGCAAGATACAAAATCAACATAAAAAAATCAGTTGTGTTTCTATACACTAACAACAAGGTAGCAGAAAGAGAAATTAAGAATAAAATCCCAAAGGGGCTGGCCGCGTGGTTGAGTGGTTAAGTGTTCATGCTCCGCTGCAGGTGGCCCAGTGTTTTGTTGGTTCAAATCCTGGGCGCGGACATGGCACTGCTCATCAAACCACGCTGAGGCAGCATCCCACATGCCACAACTAGAAGGACCCACAAGAAAGAATATACAACTATGTACCTGGGGGCTTTGGGGAGAAAAAGGAAGAAAATAAAATCTAAAAACCAGAAACAAAAAAGAATAAAATCCCATTTACAATTACAACAAAAATAATAAAATACCTAGGAATAAACTTAACCAAAGAGGTGAAACATCTGTACACTGAAAACTATAAAACAGTGTTGAGAGAAACCAAAGAAGATACAGAGAAATGGAAAGATATTCTGTGCTCTTGGATTGAAAGAATTAACAGAGTTAAAATGTCCATACTTCCTGGGGGCCAGCCCGTGGCCGAGTGGTTAAGTCCGCACACTCCACTTCAGCATCCCAGGGTTTAGCAAGTTCAGATCCTGGGCACGGACATGGCACCTCTCATCAAGCCATGCTGAGGCGGCATCCCACATACCACAATCAGAGGCACTCACAACTAAAATATACAACTATGTACTGGGGGGTTTTGGGGAGAAGAAGGAGGAAAACGAAAAAAAGAACCTTCCATACTTCCTAAAGCAATTACAGATTCAACGCAATCCTTATCAAAGTTCCAACATTCTTCACAGAAACAGAACAAAGAATCCTAAAATTTATATAGGAGAATAAAAGATTCTGAACAGCCAAAGGAACCCTGAAAGAAAAGAACAAAGCTGGAGGTATCACACTCCCTGATTTCAAAATATACTACAAAGCTATAGTAATCAAAACAGCTTGGTACTGGCACAAAAACAGACACATAGATCAATGGAACAGAATCAAGAGCCCAGAAACAAACTCACACATCTTTGGTCACCTAATTTTCGACCAGGGAGCCAAGAACGTACAAGGGAGAAAGGAAAGTCTCTTCAACAAATGGTACTGGGAAAACTGGACAGCCACAAGCAAAAGAATGAAAGTAGACCATTATCTTACACCATACACAAAAACTAACTCAAAATGGATTAAAGGCCTGAATGTAAGACTTGAAACCATGAAAATTCTAGAAGAAAACATAGGCAGTATGCTTTTCGACACTGGTCTTAACAGCATATTTTCAAGTACCATGTCTGAACGGGCAAGCCAAACAATAAAAAAAATAAACAAATGGGACTATATCAAAGTAAAAAGCTTCCGCACAGCAAAGGAAACCATCAACAAAACAAAAAGACAACCTAACAACTTGGAGAAGATATCTGCAAACCATCTATCTGATAAGGGGTTAAAATCCAAAATATATAAAGAACTCATACATCTCAACAACAAAAAAACTGACAACCCAATTAAAAAATGGGCAACAGATCTGAACAGACATTTCTCCAAAGATGATATACAGATGGCCACACAGATGAAAGGATGTTCAACATCATTAACTATCAGGGAAATGCAAATCAAAAGTACAATGAGATATCATCTCAATCCCATCAGAGTGGCTACAATTAACAAGACAGGAAACAAGTGCTGGAGAGAATGTGGAGAGAAGGGAACTCTCATACACTGCAGGTGGGAGCGCAAACTGGTGCAGCCACTATGGAAAACAGTATGGAGATTCCTCAAATAATTAAGAATAGAACTACCATACATGATCCAGCTATTCCACTGCTGGGTATTTATCCAAAGAACATGAAAACACAAATGCATAAAGAGGCATGCACCCCTACATTCACTGCAGCATTATTCACGATAGCTAAGACTTGGAAGCAACCTAAAGGCCTATCAAGGGGACAAATGGATAAAGACAATGTGGCAAATATACACAATGGAACACCACTCAGCCATAAGAAACAATGACATCAGCCGTTTGTGGTAATGTGGATGGACCTTAAGGATATTATGCTAATAAGCGAAGTAAGTCAGAGGGAGAAAGTCAAATACTGTACGATCTCACTCATACGTAGAAGATAAAAACAACAACAAACAATCACATAGATACAGAGATTGGATTGGTGGTCACCAGAGGGGAAGAAGGAAGGGAGGAGGGTGAAAGGGGTGATTAGGTACACGTGTGTGGTAATGGATTGTAATTAGTCTTCGGGTGGTAAACATGATGTAATCTACACACAAATAGAAACATAATGATGTACACCTAAAAAAGAAATAAAGGACAAGGGTTCTTCTTAGTTTGGAAAACAAAAATTAATGAAAAGCCTCAAAGACTTGTAGGACAATAACAAAAGATCTAACATTTATGTCACTGGCCAAAAGTCTATACCTATCTCTATGGTTCAATCGGAAATTTCTCAAAGCATTTCTGAAAGAGACTCAATTTCATAAGGCATTGTACTCTCCTGATCAGAGAAGGGAAAAACAAAAAAAGAATCAATTGAAAAGGAGATTCTGTCAACCTTATTCCTGGACCAATGCCAAGGCCTTTGCACAGGACAATGTATTAATTCCTTCTAATTTTTCACCTGGTTAGACTTATTTTATCCTTTACAAAGAATATATAAGTATATGGAAGGGGAACAAAGTGTATCTCATACTGGGGGGAAAAAGTGAATATTCTGAAATCCATGAACACAAAAGGAGCAAAAATCCACTGGCAAAAGTTTCACGGACCAAACTTAGAATTTTGAAAGTTATCAAGTTTTACTGACACAGTCAACATAAATCAATCTCTGATTAATGAAAGAAACCAAATACAAAAGAACTTATTTAGTATGATTCCATTTATATGAAGTTCTAAAATAGGCAATATTTATCTATAGTGGGGGGAAAATCAGAAAAGAGGTTCTCTCTGGTAGTTGGAAGAATAAATGGGAAGAGACATAAAGGGTGATGAAAATGTTATGTATCCTGACAGGTACGTGGATTAAACGGGTATGCATTTGTCATAAGTCATCTAATTGTACCCTTCAGTTTGGTGCACTTGACTCTTATGTAATTGGACCTTAAAAATAAAAAGAACTGCAAGCAAATAATGAACTCTAGTTAGTAGGTTTGCAATCTAGAGTGATGTATACTTTTTGTGTATTCTAGACTTGAGCAAATGAGTAAATATGTTGAGGATAAAGGGAGCAAGATTCTCGTTCTTGGAGAAGGGCATTACTAATAACAAAAGGGGGACTAAAACTAAAATGTACTTTGTGGTGTTGCAGTGAAATTGGAATTATCAGCATAAACACATGGTTTTTAATAAAGATAACTGTAGAATAAGTAAAAATATACACACATGTATATACAAATGCACATACATACATTTATTTCCCAGCTTTGTCTGCTGAAAGCGTCCAGAAGCAGCCCCAAATTGGTTTCTAAACGCTATTCTGTATCAAAACAAACCAGAACTCTTTGGAGAGAAGGCTGATTCCAAGGCTAGAGCAGGAAAAGTGTTGGCCAAGCCCAGTACATCTCGTGCCAGAAAGTAAGGCAGTGTATCAAGAATTACGGGGGTGTATCTTAAAAGGATGCAGAAGCCATGAAGGAACCTAAGCTAGGACAACCTGAATGTCAAAATATGTAAGGATATTAATGGAGATTAACGTATTGAACAAAATACTAGTAATATATGTGTCTATGCCAGTATAAATTAATAAATAAGTTACTAAATCCAAAGTTTTCACCTTAGTGATGAAGGCTAGCAGACAGCACCAAATGATCGAAGTTAATGTCACCTACATTGGGACAAAATGACATCCTGTCTCAACAGATTGATGGTATTTCTAACAAAAATGCAAAATTCCAATCTAATAATGAGGAAATATGAGTTTGAGACAAACTCAAAATGAGGGAGAAGAAAAGTTCATTTGTTCAGTAAAGTATCAACCAATAAACATTGGCGAAATGATAGAGAGAGAAAAAAATCATCAATGGGGGCTAAATCTAGTGGCTGAAACTCTGATGATAGCTCCAAGTAGAGAAAGACACAAAAGGCTGAGGAACTCTTCCAAATTAAAGGTGTTGAAAAAGACAAGATCATTAAATGCAACGTACCTAGATTAGATCCTGGATTTTCCCTCTAATAAAGAACTAAATGGCCAAAAATGTTAATAATGCTGAGGTTGAGAAACCCTGACATGGTGATCAGCATTTAATATTATTTGCTAAATGAAAATTATAAGATACGTAATCATCTCTGCTAAAAATCTTGCATTCCATTCAACTAATAATTGAAGTGAAAAAATAAACACACAAAAAACCCCACCAATTCAATTATCTAGGTGTGAATTATCCAAGTTTTACTTGGACTTACATCACTCAAAGTATCTATCCTGGGCCTCCAAGCAATAAAGGTATTTTAAATCTATCCCAATATTCCAAAACTAAATTAAAAACTTAGAAATTTAAAATGATGCTTTTTAACCAAGTATCATCATCTTTTCTTCTTTTATTAGAAAGGTAACTAATCCTTGTACCACACAGATTCTTGTTATCTGAAGTTCTAAAATGGTCTAAGCTCTATTTGAGTTGTTAACAGATAAAAATGAGGGTTTTGCTGCCTGTTTCTGTATACCTTCAGGTCAAAGTAATTATGTAATAAAATAGATTACAAGGGATGAAGGAGAAGTAAGGTGTACAGATAATCCATAAATTAGATAAACACATCCATAGGGAATGGCATCAGCAAAAGTGAGAATTTCAGGGCTTGGTTCTCCCACAAAAGCAACTAATGAGCTGCCCAAGTGTCAGAATCAACTTTTTGCAGAACTCTGGAATCTAGTCAAAAAAATCACAACCACCAGAAGAAGGCTTGGTGAAGAAATAAGCTTTAAATTGCCCACTTACCACTGTCCCACATGCCAGATTAGCAACAACCATGCACTCCTGGTGTAGGTTTCAAGTGTCAGAGGGAGCAATATGGGTCTTATTCTCAAAGAATTGTGGCTATGGATTTTGACCTGTCTAGCAGCTCCCGGAAGGAACAACACGAGTGTCTGCCTATGTTTCACTCAACTTGAAGTGTTCCCAGGGCTGGGGTGGCTTCACCAGCATTTAAAGGCACAGGTATTGGCTGTAGCAATCTGGGGAGAACAGCAAGTCAGGACCAGGAATAAATAAACTGAGAAGTCTAGGAGGAAGATACTGGGAAAAGAGATAGTGGGGGAATAGGGCTTTCAAAAGCTCCTGCATATACTGGGGAATTGAGAAGCCCAATGTATACCCAGGCTGGATGTATACTCAGAAAACACCTGATGAGATCCTAAACTTTCGCCTCTGGCTGGCCACAAGCTCTGCCCAAGCTGGAAGTGAAGGCTTGGGCAGAGTTATAAATGGCTTGGGTAAGTGTTGAAAGAATGCTCCAACACAGAGCTAATCTGCAAAGACCTGGAAAGAATTTTTTTTCCAGTGGCTCCAGGCATTTAAGGGAACTGTCAAAACACTAGCTAACCACTAAGCTAATGGAATACAGACTTCAGTGGCCAGATGACATTGAATATAAACTTTACAAAAATGTTTAGAAAAGTCACCAAACAAGCAAACATTGCCAATAAATAGCAACAGCAAATCCTGGTGAGGGGGGAGAATCTGATTTCTGGAGATACCACATTATAATATACAAGATCTCTTATTTCAACAAAAAATGAGGAGGTATGTGGGAAGAAACAAAACAGTACGGTACATTCAAGGAAAAAAGATTAACAAAAACTGTCCATGAGGAAATCCAATCATTGCAGTTACTGGACAAAGACTGTAAATCAGCTGTTTCAAAAATGCACAAGGAACTAAAGGAAACCAGGAGAACAATGACTTAACAAATAGAGACTACAAATAAATACACAGAAAATACAAAAAGAACTAAAGAGAAATTCTGGAGCTGAAAAGTATAACAACTAAAATGAAAAATTCACTAGAGAAGTTAACAGCAGATTTTAGCAGTCAGAAGAAACAATCAATGAACTTATAGATCGGTTAATTGAGATTATCCAGTCTAGGAGCAAAAGAGAAAAGAATTAAGAAAAATGAACAGAACCTAAGAAACTTCTGGGACACCATCAAGTGTACCAACATATGCACAAAGGCTTTCCCAGATGGAAAGAAAAGAAAGGAGATTATTTGAAGAAATAATGGCTGAAAACTTCCTAAATATGGAAAAGAACCCCACAAATCTATGCATCCAATAAGTTCAACCACCTGCAAGCAGAATGAACTCAAAGAGAGCTATGCTGAAAAAACAAGAGAAGTGATTCATCACATCCTAGGAATCCACACTAAAGTTAACAGCCAATTTCTCTTCAGAAACTATGGAGGCTAGAAGACAGTGAGATGGTATAAAGTCCTGAAAGAAACTATCAACCAAGAATTCTACATTTGGCAAAACTATCATTCAAAAATGAAGGAAAAATTAAGCAATCTTAGATGAACAAAAGTTGAGGGAGTTCATCACTAGTAGACACGCCCTACAGGAAACGCTAAAAGGAGTCCTTCAGGCCAAAATAAAACTCCCTCAGACAGTAATGTGAAGCTATACAAAAAATAAATAACAAAGGTAAAAGCACTTAACAAAGATAAGTATATAAGTCAGTAGTAGTAGTGTATTTTTTATTTGTAACATCTTTTTGTTCCTATATGAATTAAAATAAATGCATAAAACAGTAATTTATAAATCTATGTTAATGGGTACACGTACAAAGATGTAATCTGTGACAACAACAACATAAAGGGGTACAAGATGAAGCTGTAAAGGAGCAGAGTTTTTATATGCTATTGAAACAAAGTTCATTTTAATTAGAATCTGATCGCTACAAAATTAAAATGTCAATCGTAATCCCCGGGCTAAGCACTAAGAAAATAATTTAAAAATACACAGAAAAAGAAACAAGAAAGAAATCAAAAGGGGACACTAGAAAGAAAAAAAATCACAAAAGAAATCAGTAATGGAGGAACTGAGAAACAAAAGGTTTAAGACATAAACAAATAGCAAAAGAGTAGAAGTCCTCCTTCTCAGTAATTACTTTTTTTTTTTTTGAGGAAGATTAGCCCTGAGCTAACTACTGGCAATCCTCCTCTTTTTGCTGAGGAAGACTGGCCCTGAGCTAACATCCATGCCCATCTTCCTCTACTTTATACATGGGACGCCTACCACAGCATGGCTTTTTGCCAAGCGGTGCCATGTCCACACCTGGGATCCAAACCAGCAAACTGCGGGCCACTGAAAAGCAGAACGTGTGAACTTAACCACTGCGCCACAAGGCTGGCCCATCAGTAATTACTTTAAAAGTAAATGGATTAAACTCTCCTATTAAAAGATAGATTGGTAGAATGGACTCAAAAAAAAAGGTCCAACTATATGTAGTTTACAACACACTCCCCTGGGATTCAAAGACAACTGATTAGGCTCAGCATGTGGTTAAAACTGTGACATAAAAATCTAGGATCTGTGAACAGACAAGATGAGTCTAGAGAGAGAAAAGAACACAGAAGAACAGAGATGACAATACTACCTGGGTTCTAGTCCATTCGGATTAGATGCTCTTGGCTTCCATAAGATACCTTTTATTCCAATTAAGTGTACTTTTTGCATTTGTTTCTTGTAACCAAAATAATTTAGATTAAAAAAGTCTTAATTCTGAGGCTATGAAATTTAGATCTATTTTTTCCCTAAGCACTTAATATTTTTAAGCAGGAGAGAGATCTGGGGGTAGGGAGACAACTGCATCAGAAGCAACAACAGTATAAATGTGATGAAATAGATCTTAACACGGTTGTGACACTGGAAAACAGATGCAAGAAAAAATATTAAGGACAAGGGTTAGCATTAATGGTATGTGGGCACAACAGGTAAAAAAGGAGTCAGATTAATGAAACACCTTTGCCCATGTAGCTAGAAGAAAGTGGCATAATTAGAAAAAGAGAGAAATGTTCAGCAGGCAGTCCAGAATACAGGAAAACACTGGGATGTGAGAAAACGATCTGGGAGTCATTCTCACAGATGTGATGCCCCAAGCCCAAAAATCAAATGTAAAACAATGCATAAATGAGATCAACACCAAATGAGGGGGCTATAACGTTCTGAAATTAATAAAGGTGTACTTACATGCAAAAGAGATACGAACATGTGGAGACATATGTGTTTTGATTTGAAAAAGGATTTAATATTCCTTAATAAAATGCCTATGTTCTGCATATTTGAACATTCATGTGTAATAAGACATAAACTATATTATCCCTGATATGGCATAGCATACAGTTCAACAGCCCAGCTAGTTTAAATCTTAAAACAACAGCTGAAGTAAATATGTTCATGAATCTCAAGCTGAGTGAAGTAAGAATTTTCACATGCTAAAAAGAAGCTTATAAATCCAGACAAAACCATTGCACAAAAAAGAAAACTACAGTTCAATACCTCACTCATGAACAAAGATGCAAAAATCTTCATCAAAATATTAGCAAACAGAATCAAAAGTATAAAAAGAATTATCCAAGGGATTTATCCCAAGTATGCAAGGCTGGTTCAACATTCAGAAATCAATTAATATAATCCATCAAATCATTAGAACAAAAAAGAAAAATCACAATCATATCAATAGATGCAGAAAAAGCATTTGACAAAATCCAACACTTATTCATGATAAAAACTCTCAATAAACTAGGAATAGAGTGGAACTTCCTTAATTTGATAAAGCTTATCTACAAAAAATCTGTAGTTAAGACCATACTTAATAGTGAGAAACTCAAAGCCTTTCCACTAAGATCAGGTACAAGGCAAGGATGTCCTTACCAACACCTTTCAACCTGATATTGGAAGTCCTGGCTAAAGCAGTAAGGCAAGAAAATGAAATCAAAGGTACACAGACTGGGAAGGAAGACATAAAATTATGGTTCCTCATTTATTTTTTTTTTAACATCACCTTTGCTTTGAGAGAAATATAATAAATAACTGCTATTACTTATTTTTGAGCTTTGTTTATCCAAGAGATTGCTTTCTGCCCACCTCCCATGCCCACCCAAAAACCCTGCTAGGTAGCTTTCCACTGACATAGACTTATCGTTTACATATTGAAAAGGACAAGCTAATGACCATAGCTAGCTCAGTGTGTGACCTTTAGGAAGTCACTTCACTTTTCTAAGTTTGTTTACCATTATCTTATGGTTTACCATTTACTGTTATCTTATGGGAAAGTTCTTAGGAGAGTTGTCTAACATAAAATTAGTAGTATATTTTTTATTAAAGGGCACATGCTTCAGAAATTCTGACCTTTTCTGTAACAGCAAGCTATAAGAGGACATTACTGGGACAATGGAGGGAATCTGAATATAGACAGAATATTACATAATAGGATTTTATCAACATTAAATTTCCTGAAGGTGGTTATTTATATAGTGGTTGTGTGGGGAAAATGTCCTTGGTTCTCGAGAGATATATGCTAAAAGATTTAGGAGTGAAGTGTCATGTTGTCTGTAACTTACTCTCCAAGAGTGTGGCTAAAAAAAAAGGTTGGGGGCCTACCCCATGGCCGAGTGGTCAAGTTCACGCACTCCACTTCAGTGGCCCAGGGTTTCGCCAGTTTGGATCCTGAGCATGGACATGGCACCGCTCATCAAGCCATGCTGAGGCGGTGTCCCACATGCCACAACTAGAAGGACTCACAACTAAAAATACACAACTATGTACCAGGGGGCTTTGGGGAGAAAGGAAAAATAAAATCTTAAAAAAGAAAAAAGTTGAAGAAGAAATGTGGCAAAAAGTAAATAACTGGTGAATCTAGGTGAAAGGTATATAGATGCTTAATCATATTCTTGCAACATTTCTAAAGTTTCAAAAATTTTCAAAAATGTGAGGAAAGAAATAAAGAAAAAATGGTATTTAAAAAAGAAATAATCCTTTATGAGAGCAAAGGAATAAACTGGCTAGGGAATTATGGGATGATTACTACAGATTTGTGGTCATATATTTAAAATAAAATGCATGGTTTATGTTTTTCTACAGCCAAGATCCACTTTCTGGTCCAACCACAGAGCAGGCAGAGTAAAGCGAGTTTAACCAAAGTTGAGGTTTTGTTAAGTGGATAACATGGTGGGGGCTGAGGAGGTAGGCAAAGGAGTGAACCATAAAAATGGACTGAGAAATATGGGCATGACAAGGACGGACAGAAGACATAAGGTAATGACGTATAGCGAAAAAGTATTAGTGATAAAAAAAAGTTCTTCAAAACAGTAAGCGGAAATGCTGAAGTTTAAATGAAAAGGATTTACTTAAGAAAGTTATATTTACCTTAGCAATAAAACAAAGATTCACTCATCCACTTCACTTCAACTGCTTCATCCATCATTGGTGTCTTGGAATAACACACAATTTTCAGACCAATATTTAAAGAACCTCATTGGCATCTCTCCTTCTAACTCAGTCTTACCAGAAATATAATCTCTAAGCTCTTTTAGAGATAGTCTCTATTTCTTTACAATTCATTTGTAACAGCGGAGGCATTCCAGATTAACTACATGCAAATATAAATTTTGGCAGAGAGGTGAAAAAGTTCCTTACCTATCTGGAACTTGGTCATCTGATCACCTAATCTATCATAACTGAAATAATGGAAACAAAAAGGAATATAAATATACCCAAAAAGATGTCATAAAGCCCTTGCACTAAAATACATTTATAGGAAGAATATCTCCTGTTTTTCCACACATTCTATTTAAGCTAACCAAAAGCACAACTTCAGCTAACTCTGCCATGTTTTCCTGACTCACAGACTAGAAGTTACAAATTAGAAAAGCAAAATAAGATTATCAGCAGCAGGAGGTACACTGACAACAAAACAGGAAATTGAAAACTATTGATATAGAAAAAAATTTAGAAAGTCTTTAACATAGGAATGCCTCCATAGATTCTGAACATAGTAAACTTTTAAAACGAGAGAAAACTTTCATTAAAATACCTATATTCTAAAGCAGGAAACACTTTCTAACTCATTCTATGAGGTCAGTCTTACCCTGATACTAAGGCCTCACAACCACCAAAAGAAAGCTATAGACCTATATCTGTTATGAATACAGATGCAAAAATCTTCAACAAAATACTAGCAAACTGAATCCAACAGCATACTAAAAGGATTATATACCATGACCAAGTGGGATTTATCCCATGAATGCAAGGGTGTTTCAACATAAGAAAAAAAATCAATTACTGTTAACACACCACATTAATAGAATGAAAGGAAAAAAATCACATGCTCATCTAAATTGACACAGAAAATCATTTAACAAAATCCAACACGCTTTCAAGATAAAAAAAGTACTCAACAAACTAGGAATAGAAAGTGTTACAGGTTGAATCTGTCTCCCAAAAACATGTTGAAGTCCTAACCCTCAATACTCCAGATACGATAGGGTCAATGCAGATGTAATTAGTTAAGATAAGATGAGGTCATACTGGAGTAGGGTAAGTCCTTAACCCAATGACTGGTGTCCTTTTAAGACAGACACACACAGGTAGAACCCCAAAGACAGAGACTGGAGATACAGCTGCAAGCCAAGGAACACCACGAGGCAAGGAAGAATTCTACCCAGAGTCTCAGAGGGAGCGTGACCCAGCTGACATCTTGATTTCAGTGTTCTAGCCTCCAGACTGTGAAGAAATAAATTTCTGTTGTTTTAAGCTACCCAGTTTGTGAGACTTTGTTATGGCAGCCCCAGGAAACTAATACAGAAGGGAACTTCCTCAACATGATAAAGAGCATTTATGAAAAACTCACAGCTAACATCATAATGGTGAAGGAATGAAAGCTTTCCTCTAAAATAAAAAATAAGCTAAGGATACCTGCTTTCACCACAGCTACTCAACATTGCACAAGTTCAAGTCAGAGGAATTAGCCAAGACAGAGAAAGAAAAAACACCCAAATTTCAACAGAAGTAGTAAAGCCATCCCTATTCACAGAGGACATGACCTTACATATATAGACAATTCCAAAGAACACAAAAAAATAGAGCTAATAAAAAAGATTCAGCAAAGTTGCAGGATAAAAGATAATCACACAAAAATCAGTTCTATATACCAAGAACAAACATTCTGAAAATTAAATTTAGAAAACAATTCCATTTACGAAAGCATCCAAAAGAATAAAATACCTAGGAATAAACTTAGAAGGTGCAAGATTTGTACAATGAAAACTATAAAATGGTGTTGAGAGAAAATAAAGAAGATCTGGATTGGCAGACTTAATACTGTTAAGATGCCAGTATTACCAAAGAGATCTACAGATCAAAATGCAATCCTATCAAAAGGGATAGGATGACTAGAATTAAAACACACACACACACACACACAGCACATAACAAGTATTGGTGAAGATGTGGACAAATTTGAACTCTTGTACATTGCTGGTGGAAATGTAAAATGGTGCACCAGTGCATCCACTGTAGAAAACAGACTGACAGTTCCTCAAAAAGTTAAACACAGAATTACCATATGACGCACCATTCCACTCCTAGGTATATACCCAAAAGAAATGAATAAAAGGTACTCAAACAAATATTTGTATATGAATGTTCATAGCAGCACTGTTTACAACAGCCAAAAGGTAGAAACAAACCAAATGCCCACCAACTGATGAATGAATAAAATGTGGTATATTCATACAATGCATGTTACAACACAGATGAACCTTAAAAACATGTGAAGTGATAGAAGCCAGACAAAAGGTCACGTTGTATGGTTCCATTTAGATGAAATACCCAGAATACATAAATCTGTAGAGACAGAGAGCACGCTGGCAGTTGCCAGAGGCTGGGGCAAGGGGGAACAGAGAAGGAAGCAACTGCTTAAAGGGTACAGAGTTCTCTTTGGGATGATGAAAACCTTTGGAACTAGATAAGGTGGTGGTTGCACAATACTGCACATGTACTACACGCTACTAAACTCTACACTTTAAAATGGTTAATTTTACTTACAGATTTCACCTCAATAAAAATGTAAAAAAAAAGTATCATTCTAAGTCACCTGACCTCTATACATCCAATGCTGTACAACCATGCTTCCTTCTTACTAAAAATTTTCTTCTCCCTTTAGGGCTTCATTTTTTTGCACTGTGAACTTTTCTTCTCACTCTATACATTCACCTTGAATTTCATCAACACATAACTTAAACATTAACATTTATACAATGACAATTACCAAAATCTTATCTAAAGACCACAACCTCTTTTCCAGAGATCCACAGTCATACATTCAATTGAGTCTTGGACATTTATATGGGCACCCTACAGGTACCTTAAGATTTAACATGTACATAATATGAAGCCATTATCAAAATGTCAAAGCCGCTTTTCATATTTTAATTTCTATTTTATTAATGGTACACCACCTACAGTCACCCTAATATAGCAATCTGAGAGGCATTTTTGAGTCCTCTTTCAAACCTATGTCTATCAGGTTTATCATCCGTAACTAGTTCCTGAGAAAGGCCCACTGTTCCCTTTCTTTTCTATCTCTTTCTTCCACACTACCTCTTTTTGTAATATTTCAAGGGTCATTTTCCAATTGGAACTTAGCACAACTTATTATACAGTATTATCATAAAAACTGCTATAAGGACATCTGATTCCACATGAAGGATTAACTGCTATGGAAATTGCCCTCCTAGAGTAAACAACTAAAAACTGGAAAAATTATATGAAACAACAGTTTTCAGATACTGTTCTATGGGCAGCTCAAAACTGTGATCCATGAGGAAAAAAATCCAAATAAGTTAAACTGTGAATGCCTCAATTTAGTGCCTGGAGACAGTTTTTAGTAGTAGTGCGGACAGGTGGAATCCCAATAGAGCACAATGGTCTACCAGAGTTGAAAAGACAGAGAAGGAGTTTCAGAAAGGATGAGAAGGCTAGAATTTGTGGGGAAGAGTACCAAAAAAAGAGAGAGAGATACACAGAAAAAGAGGTTCAGAGATGTGTGGAAAAGTCCCAAGATTCTTTGGTTTAATACTGCACATGTAGGAGAGGAAATTTCCTGAGGCCAAGGGCTGAGAATAATTCAAGTTCTAGTCTCAAAAGAACCTTTTTTTTTAAAGATTTTTTTTCCCTTGGTGAGGAAGATTGGCCCTGAGCTAACATCTGCTGCAATCTTCCTCTTTTTGCTTGAAGAATACTGCCGCTGAGCTAAGATCTATGCCCATCTTCCTCTATTTTGTATGCGGGATGCCATCTCAGCATGGCTTGATGAGTGGTGTGTAGGTTTGCACCCAGGATCCGAACCTGGGAACTCTGAGCCACCAAAGCAGTGTGTGTGAACTTAACCACTACGCCACCAGGTCAGCTCCTCAAAAGACCTTTTAATATACAGGGCATTGGGTTAAGTCCTCATATCTTATTGTAGGTCTAAATAAATACTAGAATAAAAGCTGCTCTGGATCCACCAAAACAAACTTATAAGCCAGACTAGAAAGGACCAAACTGATTCACAAAACACTTAACACATGACAAAACAAATTCAACACTCTTTAAAGGAATACTAGAAATTCACCAATCAATAATGCAAAATTCAAAATCTCTGGCATCAAATCAAAACCACCAGACAAAGAAGCAGGAAAATACAACCCACAATCAGGAGAAAACTCAACAGACCCGAAAATAATATGACAGAATTAGTACAATAAGGATATTAAAACATCTTTATAAATTTTGTAAGTATACTCAAAGATGTAAAGAAAAACATCAACATCACAGGTAGAAGAATGAAACACATTAAAAAGAGACTTAAATGGAACTTCTAAATTTGACCCAACGGGGGGAAAAAAGTCAGTGAACTAAAAGATACACCAAAAGATATACACTCTAATCAAAACAAAACACAAAAAGAAAAAAAGGTTTAGCCTCAGTGAGCTGTGGGACAATTTCAAGATGTTTAACACACATGTAATTGGAGTCAAGAGGAAGAGGTGTGGGAAACAGAAGAACAGAAAAAAACATTTCAAGAAATAATGGCCCCAAATTTTCCAAATTTGAAAATTATAAACCAAGAGACCCAAGAAGCACCAGAAACATCGAGCTTAAGTTCATTTTTGTTTTTTTTTTAAAGCAAGACACTAAAATACATTTTTAATAAAATTGCTAAAACCCAGAGAGAATAGTCTTAAAAGCAGCTAAGAGTTGAGGCAGAAAGAACACATCACATACAGAGGAACACATGTAAGAATAATAGCAGATTGCTTGTTAGATACCATGCAGACGACAACAAACAGTCTTTAAAAAGCTGGGGGGGGGGGGGAAGGGGGGCGGCGGAATCCATCAGCACAGAACTAACTATATACCCAGAAGAACAAAGTTGGAGGACTCAATACTTCTTGACTTCAAAACTTACTACAAAGCTACAGGAATGAAAACAGGGTGGTACTGGCATACATGGACAAGCATATAGATTAATGGAATATAAGTCAAAGTTGAGAAATATTCACATTTATAGTCAATTGATTTTTTAAAATCTTTTCTTAATTTTATTTTTTCCTTATTTTTTAATTAAAGTATAGTTGACATAAAATATTGTATTAGTTTCAGGTATACAACATAGTGATTTGACATTTATTTACATTACAAAATGATCACCCTGATAAAACTAGTAACGACCTGTGATCAAACAAAGTTATTACGATACTGTTGACTATATTCCCTATGCTGTACATTACATCCCTATGACTTATTTATTTTATGACTGGAAGTTTGTACTTCTTATCCCCTTCACCTATTTTGCCCTTCCCTCTACCCACCTCCCCTCTGGCAACCACCAATTTGTTCCCTGTATCCCAGTCTGTTTCTGTTTTGTTTGTTCTTTTCTTTTAGATCGCACATGTAAGTGAAATCATACGGAATTCTTCTTTCTCTGTATGGCTTATTTCACTTAGCGTAATACCCTCTAGATCCATCTATGTTGTCACAAATGGGAGAGTTTCATTCTTCTTCATTGCTGAGTAATATTCCATTGTATATGCATGTGTGTCTGTGTGTGTGTGTGTATGTATATATACTATATACATACACATACACACACACTACATCTTCTTTATTCATTTATCTACTGATGGAAACAGGCTGCTTCCAAATCTTGGTTACTGTAAATAATGCTGCAATAAACATAGAGTTGCATACATCTCTTTGAATTATTGTTTTTGTTTTCTTTGAATAAATACCAGGAAGTGGTATTGCTGGATCGTATGGTAGTTCTATTTTTAATTTTTTGAGGAACCTCCATACTGTTTTCCATAGTGGTCACACCAATTTACATTCCCACCAACAGTGCATGAGGGATCCCTTTTCTCTACATCGTCACCAACGTTTATTATTTGTTGTCTTTTTGATAATTCCCATTCTGACAGGTGTGAGGTGATATCCTCATTGTGTTTTGGATTTGCATTTCCCTGATGATAGGTGATGTTGAGCACCTTTTCATGTACCCATTGGCCATCTGTGTGTCTTCTTTGGAAAAATATTTATTCAGGCCCTCCGCCCATTTTTTAACCAGATTATTTGTTTTGTTGATATGGGGCTGTATGAGTTACGTATTTTAGATATTAACTCCTTATCAAATCTATCATTTGCAAATATATTCTCCCATTCAGTAGGTTGCCTTTTTGTCTTGTTGATGTTTTCCTTTGCTGTGCAAAAGCTTTTGCATTTGATGTAGTTCCATGTGTTTATTTTTGCTTTTGCTGCCCTTGCCTCAGGAGACATATCCAAAAAAATATTGCTAAGACTGATGTCAAAGAGTTTACTACCTATGTTTTCTTCTAAAGTTTTACAGTTTCAGGTCTTCTATTTAAGCCCTTAATCCATTTTGAGTTTATTTTTGTACATAATTTAAGAACAAATATGGTCCAATTTCATTCTTGTGCGTGCCTCTGTCCAATTTTCCAGACCATTTATTGAAGACTGCCTTTTCCCCAGTGTATTCTTGCCTTCTTTGTCATAGACTAACTGACCAAATAGGTGTGGATTTATTTCTGGGCTCTCTATTCTGTTTCATTGATGTCTATGTCTTTTTTTGTGTACGGTCAACTGATTTTCAAAAAGAATGTCAAGACAGTTCAATAAATGGTGCTTAGACAATGTGCTATCTACATGCAAAAGAATCAAGCTGGAATCCTTCCTTGCACCATACGCAAAAAATAACTCAAAATGGATCGCAGACCTAAATTTAAGAACTAACACCACATAACTCTTCAAAGAATATATAGGAATAAATCTTTGGGATCTTGGATTAGGCAAAACCTTCTTAGATATGATACCTTGCACACAGTGACAAAATTTAAAAAACAATAAATTGGACTTGATCAAAATTTACAACTTTTGTGCTTCAAACAATACCATCAAGGAACTGTGAAAGAAAACTCACAGAACGGGAAAAATTCTCTGCAAATCATATTTGAAAGCAACCTGTATCCAGAATATATAAAGAGCTCTTAAACTTAACAGTAAGACAAACAACTCAATTTAAAAATGGGCAAAGGATCTGAATAGATATTTCTCCAAAGAAGATAAACAAATAGCCAATAAACACTTGAAAACATGCTCAATATCTGTCATAACAGAAATGTAAATCAAAGCTATATGAGACACAACTTCACATCCACTGGGATGACCATGAGCAAAAAAGGGCCCAAGGGGCCAGCCCCATGGCCAAGCGGTTAAGTTTGCATGCTCTGCTTCGGTGGCCCAGGGTTTTGCTGGTTCCGATCCTGGGCACAGACATGGCACTGCTCATTCAAGCCATGCTGAGGCAGCATCCCACACAGCACAACCAGAGGCACTCACAACTAGAATATACAACTATGTACTGGGGAGCTTGGGGAGAAGAAGGAGGGAAAAGAAAAAATGAAGAAGATGGGCAACAGATGTTAGCTCAGGTGCCAATCTTTAAAAAAAGAGGGGGAGGGGATATTGATTAGCAAAAGTGGAGAAACTGGAATTCTTGAATATTGCTAGTGGGAATGTAAATTGGTGCAGACACTTTGGAAGAGAGTCTGTCAGTTACTCAAAAAGTTAAACTTAGAGTTACCATATGATCTAGCAATTTCACTCCTAGGTATAAAGTCAAGAGAAGTGAAAAATGTGTCCACAGAAAAACTTGTACAGGAACGTTCAAAGCAGCAATATTAACAAAATTCAAAAAGTAGAAACAACCCAAATGTCCATCAATGGAAAATTAATCAAGAATAAAAATGAAGTATTTACAGATACTACAATATGGATGAGCCTCAAAAACATTCTGTAAAATGAAAGAAGCACGTCACGAAAGACCAAAACAGGTAACTCTATAGAGGAAAAAAGTTAAGGGAGGGTGGGTGTGGGGAATAGGGAGTGGTTGCTTAATGGGTATGGGTTTTTTTTTTGAGGTGACTAATGGTGCCAATGGCTGTACTACTCTGTGAATACACTAAAACACCATTGGACTGTACACTTTAAAAGGATGAATTGTAGAGTATGTGAATTACATTTCAATAAAGCTGCTGTATAAAAGACTTACAACCTAAGAAAATTACCTTTCAAAAATAAGGATAATTACCTGTTTAAAGCAAAAATTATAAACATGTACCATGATGTTTAAAACGTATTGTAGAACCAAAATGTACAACAACAGAACAAGGAGTAGGAGAGTTAAATATACTGTTACAAGGTTCTGAAACTACACATTATGGTGGTATAATATTATGTGAAGATGAACTGTGATTAAAGATGTGTATTTCAAATTCGAGAGCACCATTAAAAAAACCTAAGGGATAGATATAACTAATAACCTGATACTGAAGTTAAAATAGAATAAAAAATATTCAGGGGCCAGCCCAGTGGTGTAGTAGTTAAGTTCGTGTGTTCTGCTTCAGCAGCTCAGGGTTTGTGGGTTCGGATCCTGGGTGCGGACCCATAAACTGCTCATCAAGCCAAGCTGTGGTAGCATCCCACATATAAAATGAAGGAAGATTGGCACAGATGTTAGCTCAGGGCCACTGTTCCTCAAGCAAAAAGAGGATGACTGGCTATTTCCAATTTTGTGAGAGCCCATCTTCCTCACAAAAAAAAGAAAAAGAAAAAGAAAAATCCAATTAATCCAAATGAAGTCAAGAAAAAAAGAGAAAAGGAATAGTGATCACATAGGACAAATAGAAAATAAAAACGAGATGGTAGATTTAAAACCAATTATATTGATAATTACATTAAAAGCCAATGAAAACAAGAGGACTGTCAGACCCAGTGATATACTGTCCCTAAGAAACTACATTAAACATAAAGATACAGATAGATTAAAAGTAAAAGGATGGAAAAGATATACCACATAAACATTACTCAAAAGAAAATACCATTGGCTATATCAATATCACACAAAGCAGACTTCAGAACAAGGAATATTATGAAGCATTAAGAGAATGCTTCATAATAATAGGTCAGTTCATAAAGACATAATCCTTATTGTATACATAACTAAAAGAATTTCAAATCATATGAAGTAAAATCTAAAAGAACTGAAAGGAGAAAGAGACAAACTACAATCATGACTGCAGACTTCAATAGTACTTTTTAAGAAATTAAAAAGTCAACAAGAAAATCAGTAAGGATATACAAGACTGGACCTATACTCTTAAAGAACTGGACCCAACTAACATAGAATCCTTCAAGCAATAGCTTAATAAACATTGTGTTCAAGGACTCATGAGACATTCTTCAAAATAGACAATATTCTCAATAAACTTACACTAAAATCAAACTATTTCTTTTCCAATGGCAATAGAATTAAACTAAAAATGAATGACAAAGATATCTGGACAATATTTACAAATAAAACACTTCTAATAACCAATGAGTTAAATTTTAAAAAATAAATAGGGAAATTACAAAGTATTCTGAACTGAATGAAAATGGAAACAACACATTAAAATCTGTGGCATGAAGCTAAAACAATGGTCGGAGGAAAATTTTTAACATTAAATATTATGGTAGAAAAGACTGGTTGAAATCATTCATGTAGGCTTCCACTTTAAGAAACAATGAAGAAACCAAATGAAAGCAGAAAGAAGGAAATAAAAAGCAGAATTCAATGAACAAAAAAATGAACAAAAGAGGAAAATCAGTAAAACCAAAAGCTGGTTCTTTGAAAAGATCAATAAAATTGATAAACCTCTAACAAGAGGAAAAAAAGACACAGATAAGTAATACTAAAAGAGAACACACCACTACAGATGCTACAGGCATTAAAAGAATAAGGAATTTTATAAACAACCTTATACCAATTTGGGTGAAATGGGCAAACTCCTCAAAAGATGCAAACAACCAGTGCTTACTCAACATGAACTCGAAAATCTGTATAGCCCTCTATCTATTAAAAGAATTTAATTCATAGTTAAAAACCTCCTTACAAAATTCCAGGTTCAAATAGTTTCACTAGTGAATTTTACCAAAATTTAAGAAAGAAATATTACTAATTTTATACAAACTTTTGCAGAAAATAGACTCTGTCTATGATGCCAGCTTACTCTAATACCAAACCAGACAAACACAAGAAAACTACAGACCAATATCCCTCGGGATGCAGAAATCCTTAACATTTTAGCAAACTGAATCCAGCAATATATAAAAAGGACAAAACGTTATGACCAAGTGGTGTTTGTCCCAGGGATGCAACGTTAGTTTAATATTTGAAGATCAATTAATATAATTCACCATCTAAACAGACAAAAAAGAACCATATGATCAACTCAACAGATGCAGAAAAATCAGATGACAAAATCAATACCCATTTTGGGTAAAAATGAAGCAAATTAGGAATAGAAGGGTACTTCTCTACCTGATAAAGAGCATCTACAAAAAACCAATGGCTAATATTATACTTAATGATGAAACACTGGGTTCTTTTTGAGGTGATGAAAATGTTCTATACCTTAATTGTGGTGATGCTTACATGACTGTAGAGTTATCAAAACTAATAATGTACAATTAAAATTTGTGAATTTTACTGTATGTAAGTTATACCAATAAAGTTGATTTTTAAAACTACCATAATATTTTCTTCAGGGTTGTTTAAAAAAAGGGTTACTCCTTTAAAAAAGGGTGCTAATTATAACAATAAAAGTACTGCTCTTTTATATCACTATGTCTAAGGATCTACAAATAGTGAAGTACAACTTTTAAATCATAGGTATTTGATATATATTTAAATTACTACAAGTTGAACCCTAAAAAGAAGATGGCTGTGCTAAAGTCCATATCGAGAATTCAATATTGAACCCTCAAGTAACTGGGAATTTCTGCTAAAATTGATTAGCATTAGTCAGTAATAAAGTCAAACAATACACTACAACAAAAGAACTAGCTTTAATCTTTTATATGACTATTCCTGTAGTCTTACGGTACTTTAGTATATGTCTAACAAAGCACTTAAATATATCAATTACCTGTCAGGTGACTGAAACTGTGCTAAGAACTGGAGTAGAATTTCATTTTATCTTAAACTTGGAATTCATTCATTTTCCTCAAACCAAATCACTTAACTACCATGAAAACATTCAAGAAATGGGAATTTTTTTTAAGATTTTTTTTTTTCCTTTTTCTCCCCAAAGCCCCCCCGGTACATAGTTGTGTATTCTTCATTGTGGGTTCTTCTAGTTGTGGCATGTGGGACGCTGCCTCAGCATGGTCTGATGAGCAGTGCCATGTCCGCGCCCAGGATTCGAACTAACGAAACACTGGGCCGCCTGCAGCGGAGCGCGCAAACTTAACCACTCGGCCACGGGGCCAGCCCCAAGAAATGGGAATTTTTAATTATAAATGTAAAAAATGCTATCCATTATTACTTTATTTTCTAAGCACTAAAGAAAAGTATTTTCTAACTGCTCAGTCATATCTGTAAGGCCTAATTATATTACTAAAGAAAATGAGAATTCTTTAACCTCAAAGCAGGAAGCTAATACTATAAGAACCTCTGAATTTCTACTATGCTAAAGATAGACCAAAATATAGACAAGAAATTTGCCTAATGCACACCTTGTTGAAGGAAAAAACAAATTTAAGGGCATATCCAAAAGTAGGCTTTATAGTAATCAACACTTATTAAGAAAAGGGGGAAGATACAGGCTATTTCTGATATAATACTTGTGGGTAACAGGTATTGTCCCATATTCCATTCCTTTATTAAAACTCAAAGTCACTACTTGTCACCAGACAACTCAATATGTATAGAACTTAGCTAATAATCAGACTAAAGGGTAAGGCGTACATCTAAATAAAAACGAGCTTGACTTTTTAGATAGGACATGGCATCTTTGTTTGTTTTTTAAACAATGCCTGTTTATCAAAGGAGATCATTAAGAACAAATAAAGCTAAAATGGAATTAACTCGTTTTCAAATCATTAAATACTGTAGTCCATTCAATCACCAAGATTTCACGATTAAAATGTTCATTTTAAATACACATAAACATGATAATATTCTGCCGTTATTCCCCTTATTCCGCACCTCTGACCAATTCAACCCTCAGATAAATTTACACTGGACAAAGTAAACACAACAGCAGGCTTGTTTTTAAAATAATAAGGATATCTACACATTCTTTACAAATACAACTCAAACCATATAAACCATATCAAACTAGTGCTGCTGAATAAACAGTAACATCCCAAACAAGCTGCCTTTCATATATTCATAAGTACTGCCATGAATTAATTTTAAAAGAAATTCATGTGTAAATGGGTAGTAAGTAGATTTAAAAAATATTGAAAACTTTCAAATTATTGATTTAAACCATAATTACCTATAATTAAATAGTAGCTTAATTTAATAATCACGTTATTCTAAATTCCAGAATAAGGTAAGTTTAACAGCATTCGACTTAACCATTTATGAAAGAGAAGTCCAACAAAAGCGTAATTACTGGTCAGCCACAAAACTTCATTCAAATATCAGATGGTTGCGTCTAGAGATAATACTCAAGATAATCAATTCTATTAATGAGAACTATACACCTTTTTCGAAACTTAGTTTTAACGAATCACGAACATTCGACAGACTGTTAGTGTAGCAAAGGCGAAATTTTAAATCAAATCTCTTGAAATGATACTTCTATCCTACCTGTATCTTCAATAAATTCCACACATTTTTCAACAAATAGTGGTATGGGCTTCTCAGCTGTAACCAAATCCTGGAGAGGCATCCCAAAGTAATTACTTTCCCAATTTCTGCGTGTTGGTGGAGGAATGTTCTTCGCTTTCTTTTTCTGCTATAAGAAAACACATTCAAGTTAAAACCAGTAGAATTAATTTCCTTCAGAATAACATTAGTATTAAGCAATGTAATACATGTTTTTGTATCAAAAGACATATTTAAAAGCCACATCCAACCTAAATGTCCATCAATATGGAACTCACTAAATAAATTCCACTAGAAAGCAGCAACAAGAGCAATGGGAAGAGGCAAACGCGAACAGAAAAACTGGCTGACTAGAAGAAAGTGTTCCCTTTGGAAAATAATAAGAAACTGGATACATAGGGAGATTAGAAAAGATCATTTTTCAATGCCAATGCAAAGGAAAAACTAGGAGTGAGCAATGCTCAATTCAGTTTAGGTGTGGCCTGTTAACTTTCTTTGGTCTTTGGGGCAGGTCCAAGTAAGGTTTTTGTGTACAGCTATATTTGTGAGACCGTAATATAGCTTTAATTATTGATTTTATAATGAAGCTATGTAACTCCATAAACTTTTAGTCCCAACATTTGTTCCTTCTGATTTTCCCATTTTCTTCCAATCTAGTGACTCTATTTCCTAAATGTTAAGATAATTTTCATAATGAACAAAACATTTTCACAACTGTAAAAACAAAATTAAATAAGAATTTTCAGAGTTTAACTTCAATCTATCATTGGGAGAAAATGGGTTCTTAACCAGGGAGTGAACTTCTCAAAAACCTAAGGAAGGACTATCTGTAATTCAACCGCTACAGAGATTCTGAGTCAGTCTTCATGGAGTAGGGTGTAGTAAGCATCTTTACAGATGATTCTGTTGTGTACCCCTAGTTGAGAACCTCTAAAATACAGGAAGATGAGTAAGTTTTCAGGAATTCAAAGACGTAAGAGCACTTTTATTGACAGCTCTCGTTCCTTCTTCAGTCTAATTTTATCTACAAACTTTTATTTTTCTCCAGTATAAATCACAAACCTATTCATATTCATGATAAGCATCATCGATGACTTACAAATAGGATAACATACCATTTCTAATGAGAAACGGGGAGGTGAGGGAGGGCGCACAGGCAGAGGTTTCAGTGCCTAAAGCAACAATCCTCATCTTAATTTCCCATTTTTTTTTGAAGGCGTCTCCTTTGGATGGATCCTTTGATGTATTCTTCCAAGTCTCCAGACAGCTTGAAAAATTAACTAAGTCCTTTCTTCAATTTCAGGTTGCTCCACCTAGCAAACTTCCAGAGCTCATGAAATCCAACTTCTAAATCCTCATAAGCTATCACTCTCCAGTGATACAGATTACATACAACTCTGGCATGTACAGATTAAATACAATATAACTCAGTGTCTAGAATATTGCCAACAAAGCACTGGAATGTTTGATCTGTCTCAAGACCTAACCCACCAAGTCAATTAGGTGGATCCTTACTTCTTATACAATTCTCTCACTACCACCACCACCAAAACAAAACAATGTATAAGAAAGTGCAAATTAAGAGACTAATTTCAAAGCTGAGGGATACATTGGCTGAGTCCTCATTCTCAGGAGCACTAAGGTGCTTCCTAGCCTGCAAACTACTAGCTTTGGATTAGAAAAGTGAAAACTGAGGCAAAGATATACGTGTTTTCTTTAGAGACAATACAGTGGTGAAAAAGATTACACGTAGGTCGATTAATGAAAATAGCAAGGCCTAGCCTATGACAGGAGCAACAGGAATGAAGAGATAAAAAAAATCTGCAATGATACCTAAAGAATACAAAGTTGTAAGAGAAGTAAGTTAGCTAGTCCTAAATGTTCCAACCAACTCTTAAGAAACCCTCTTTTTTAATACTGCCCTTTAGGAACCAACCTAAACTCTCAGATGACTCTGAAATCATTCCACCCTTACCCTTGGGGTCACAAGGGAGAGGAAAAAGTAAAGTGTAAACTTTATCTAGGAAGCCCCAGATACTCTACTAAGATTGGTAAGTGGAGACAGGTAAGCAAAATAAGGTAGATTCTCTGGCTTATACTCAGGAAATATCCCCCAAGATCCATAAAGTTACAAGGGCAAATTACTTAATTCTGTAGTTACACCAAGATTCAGGGCTAGTAATCTCGTGTCTGCAAAAACATATCCATGGTAAAATAAACATTTCATTCACAAATAATGTAAACAATGGTGTCCAGCAGATATTAAAAACAATCATTAGTATAAGAGTAAACAGAACCAGGAAAAAGTATATTAACAGCTCTTTCCAGAAACTGCTCTCCCACTTCAGTAATATCAGCGACACAGTAAGGGAGGGCATCAATGCAACATCTTCAAATACTATAATCAATAGCATTAAAAAAGAACCAACAAACTGAAGAAAACTTAAGTAGCAAAAAGCAGTTGACTAGGGTTTCAAAGAACCAATCCAGGAAAAAAGGAAAATTTGGACTTTATTCTGTTAAATTTAAGATGGGATTCTTGAAATAAAAGATTAAAGAAGAAATGAGACAAGAGAAATGAAATGTGAAAAAACTGAAGAAAAACCCATCAAAGAAATGAAAATCTCTTTAGTAAAAGACTCAATATGATTGAAAAGATCAGAACAAAATGGAAAAAAGATCACCAGTTTCACCAGGCTTAAAAAAGAAGTCTCAATCTTCCTCTCGTTAGCTACCTGCCCCATAATGCTACTCCTTTTGCAGACAGACTCTGCAGAAGTCATCTCCTTCCATTCCCTCTTACATGTACTCAAATTAGTCTCTCACTCTCATCACTCCACTAAATCTGCTCTTATTAAGGTCATCAATGATCATTTTGCGATAGCTAGTTCTCAGCTCTCATCTTACCAGACCTTTCAGCAGTCACTCTCTTCACTGGACTTACAGGAGACCACCTCTAATACCTCACTCACTCACTCTCCTCTTATTAGTCTCCTTTGCTGGTCCTTCCTTGCCAACCTCGTAATACTGTGAACACCCCAGACCTCAGTCCCTGATTGTCTTTTCTCAACATCTATCCTCACCCTCTTGGTACTATCATCTACACGCTGATGACCCAAATTAATACTTCCAGCTCAGCTCTTGCTCCTGAACTATAGACTCACTTCAAACATTATGTCACCCTCACTTGAACATCTAAGAGATATTTCTTTCTCACCATGTGCAAAACTAAACTCCCGATGATTTCCTTAAAATGTGCTCTATCCAGAGCTGTCTCATCTCAGCTGCTGGCAACTCCATCCTTTCAGTTGCTCAAGCTAAAAATTTTAGAGTCATCCTTGATCCCTCGTTTTCTCTCTCATTTTACTTCCAATTGCTAAGCAAATGTATTAGATACAGAATCTTAACCGTCCTCACTAACTCCTTGGTCCAAAAAGCTATCACTTCACACATCTAGATTATTGCATTGACTGCTCAATCAACGCCCCCTGTTTCTACCACCATACCCTACAGACCATTCTCGACAAAGCAACCAGAATAATAGTGGTTCCACAAGTAATGGCCTTGCCGTATAAAATCTGCATGACTTGAACCCTCCCTCTTTATATTCTGACCTCATTTTCCTCCGTTTTCTTAATCATTTACTCTCTCCTTCCAACCATGTGGCTTACTTGCTTTTTTTAACATGCAAGGCATACTCCTGACGTAGGACTTTTGCACTAGTTGTTTCCTTTACTTTCTCAATGAGGCCTACACTAATCACCCTATTAAAAACTGCAATCTTACTGCCTGTCTTCCTCTAGCTCCTGCCTTGTACTCTCAATCTATCTTACAATGTTTTTTCTACCCATAACACTATATAATTTACTCATGTATTACTTTTTTCATGTCCTCCTACTACAATTTAAGCTCCACACAATGACAGGGATTTTCATCTGCTTTGTTTACCAACACACTCCAAAGACCTGAAATACTGTCTGTGAAAAAGAAAAGAACAAAGATATTTGAGGTCTCTTCTGAAATAATGACCTCAATTTATAGATTGAATGATCTCACTATGTACTAGGAAAGATAAACAACAAATAGGAGTGAACCATCAAATTACAGACATATCACACTGAATTCAGTAAGCTTCAAAGAATCTTAAAGGTATCTAGGCAGAAGAAACCAATGATCAAAACTGGAGGGAAAATATCAGGCTAGCTTCAAATTCTCAGGCAAACTGGAAAGTCGGTAGACTCATCTATAGGAATGTTCATGGAAAAAGGATGTGTCAAGAATTCTACACTTAGCCAGTACATCAATCGTGTGTGTAACAAGCAACTACAGATTTTTTTTTGAAGTTCTCAAATAATAATTAACATACAAATTACAGCACCCTCAAACTCCTTCTGAAGAATTTTTAAACACATGATGAAACATAAATAATAAAGAACTTATATTTGGAGAACTTGTGCCATGAAAAACATAAGAATGAACACTGTATATGATTAAACATCAAACTAACTCTAAGTTACAGTGGTATGGCTATTAAATAGAATATAACCTACAATTTTGTGGGTAAAGCTACAAACATAATTTCGTAACACACCAGAACCAAAAGCCTCAACCTCCCCTAAAGGTTGTGGGTGTATATAGGAGATAATGTAATTATGCTAATGAATGACAGGGTATCATGATATACTATGGGGGGAGAGGATGATAAACTGAAATAGGTGTTCAATATAAAGTTAAAGATAAAAATAAGCAACACACAACACACAAATCAATAGTTCCTTCATTTTTCTATTTCTTTGCTACTGATTAATAGAAAATGAGAAAAGCAAACTGAAACTTATAAAAATAGAGGGGTGACGCAGCAGTTAAGTTCACACGTTCCACTTCTCGGCGGCCCAGGGTTCGCCGGTTCAGATCCCGGGTGCAGACATGGCACCACGTGGCACGCCATGCTGTGGTAGGCGTCCCACATATATAAAGTAAAGGAAGATGGGCATGGATGTTAGCTCAGGGCCAGGCTTCTTCAGCAAAAAGAGGAGGACTGGCAGTAGTTAGCTCAGGGCTAATCTTGCTCAAAAAAAAAAAAAAAAGAAATGGAATAAGATTAGCTATAAAATATTCTCCAACTTTGTAAAAACTAAACTTGACTAACCACTTGCCATTTAAACAAAGAGAATCCTAAGAGTTGAAAATAAAAGGATGGGAAAAGTAATTATTTTTTGTGTTTAAAAGAGTAATGTTAACTTTGGAGTTGTCTTCCACGCAAAAAGCTTTGAACTATACAAAGAATTACCCCTATTCCCTATTCCTTTTCTCTTATACCATCAATCTGTCCCTCTCCTGGGTCATTCTTATAAACACATACTCTCTAATATCTCTCATCTTTAAAAACAAACACAAAAACCCTTCTTTGACCCCACACTGACCTCTAGTTACTGCTCCAATTCTTGCTCCCTTTCACAGCAAAACTTCTTAAAGATGTCATCTACATTTATCATCTCTACTTTTTACATCCCATTCCTTCTTCAACTTACTTCCATCTGGCCTTCTCTTCCATTCCATTAAACTGCTTGTCAAGATCAGATATGTCTACACTATCAAATGAAAAAGAAACTTTTCTCTTCACCCTTCTTGAGCTCCCAGCAACATTCTTTCTTAACTACTTCCTCTTTCAACACTTGCCCTCTTGGCTCCCATGTTACTACTCTTTACTAGTTTTTCCTCTTTTTTCTCATCAAGGATTCCTTTCTCAGTTTCATCTGCCAACAATTCTTCCCCGGTCTATCCAAACTCAGTTCTGAGCCCTCCCTTCTTCTCTAGCTGTACTCTGCCCTTAGGTGAATTTATCTAATCTCTAAATTCTTTTATGTCCTGATAACTTTTCCTCTGAGTACCAGACTCATACATCTAGCTTTTATACTTCCACTGGGATGTCAACATAGATATTTTAAATATAACATAAAAAGGACAAAACACGTGTCTTGATTGCTTCTGGTCTAAAACCTTTGACCCTTAGTCTTCAGTATCTCAGTAAATCTACCCAGTTGCTTACACCAGAAATCTAGGAAGCAACCTTGATTTTCCCTTTTCCCTTACTCTCCACAGCAAAGGCATAAGACGCCCTGCTGGTATAAACAGGAACCAGGGAAGGACTTTACCATGTTGAGATTTCTGTTACTAAATATACAAAGTACTGTTGGCTTATTTACCAGTTTATGCAAACAGTTTCATTATAGCTAATTCTTTATTCCTATACGAGTCACTATATAACTGTGCCTAACCTTAAGCATCTGAACCTAATAAAACCAGGATTCACACAAAATCATGATTACTTATTATAAAATTAAAAGAAACATTAAGAAGCCAACTCTATGTCAATTCCTTTGGACTCAGAGCAGTGTGTAAGAACTGAGCACCTACCATGTGCATATAATATCACGTTAGGTGTTATGCAGGATAGAAAAATCAGTGGAAATTAATGCCCACAAGAAACATACAATCTATTATGCAAAAAACACGTCACTACCATTTAATTAATAGCACATACAGAACAGTATATGATTAAGTGTCAAAATTAGATGTAAGATTTAAACCCAGACTTCAAAAAACAGAACTTACAAAAGAAGAGACGAGGTTGGGGACATTTCTGGAATTTAGAAAGAATCTAGTCTGTAAGTCATTTACTCATCTAAACATGTGGGTGCCTACTCTATGTCAACATATGCACACAGAAATCACTGCAAACTGCCATTTATTCACTGCTTACTATATATTAGGTACTTGGTAATATTATATGCATAATCTTAATCATTACAACAGCTCTGAGATAGCTACTATTTTGCATCTATTTCAACATACCTGGAACTAAAAAGTATGTACAGGACTAATGAGGGGAGAAGGTAGACAAGGGCCCGAGTGCAAGTGGCTCCAAGGTACCTAACTAAGGAATCTGAACCTTATAAAGAGGCTACAAATATAATTTGTAGGGAGAAAGATTAATCACTTCTATTTTAGTAATATGTCTCAGAAAACAACATGAAAGAATAGTTTGAAGCAAGGGTGAACTGGAGACACAGAAACTTATTAAAAAGCTATTGCACCCCCATGCTGTGAGGACAGAGAGAAATTGGATCCACCACACATTGCTGGTGGGAATTGAAAATGGTACATCCACTCTGAAAAGAAGTTTAGCAAATTCTTATAAGACTAAATATGAAATTACCATAAGACCCAGCAAATCCACTCTTGGGCATTTATCTCAGAAAAATGAAAGCTTACATAAAAATCTGTACTCGATGGTTCATAGCAACTTTATTCATAAAAGCCCCAAACTGGAAACAACACAGATGTCCTTCAACAGGTTAAAAAACTGTGGTAAATCTACACCACAGAATATTAGCAATAAAAAGGAACAAATTATTATTATTATTTTTTAAAGATTTTATTTTTTTCCCCTTTCTCCCCAAAGCCCCCCGGCACATAGCTGCACACTCTCCATTGTGGGTCCCTCTAGCCGTGGCACGCGGGACGCCGCCCCAGCGTGGCCCGACGAGCAGTGCCACGTCCACGCCCAGGACCCGAACCAACGAAACACTGGGCCACCTGCAGCGGAGCACGGGAACTCAACCACTCGGCCACGGGGCCAGCCCCAAAGGAACAAATTATTGATCTATACAACTTGACTGAACCTCAAGGGAATTGTGCTAAACAAAAAAAGACAATCCCAGAAAGTTACATACTGTATGACCCCATTTATATAACATTCTGGAACTGGCAAAATTATGAAATGAAAAATGGAAAACAAATTAGCAGCTGCCAGGGGTTACAGATGGGAGGGAGTGAGAAGATAGGAAAGTGGGGTTATAAAAGGACAACAGGAGGGATCTGCTGGTGATAGAACTATTTTCCATCTTGAGTGTGGTGGTAGACACAAAAACCTACGCATGTGAAAAATTGTATGGAACTAAATAAATACACACAAATGAGTACAAGTAAAACTGGGGAAATCTAAATAAGATCTGTGGATCATATTAATGTTAATACTCTGGTTGTGATATTGTACTATAGTTTTGCAAGATGTTACCTTTGTGGGAAACTAGGCAAAGGGTGCATGGGATCTCTGCATTATTTCTTACAATGGCATGTCAACCTACAATTATCTAAAATTAAAATGATTTTAAAAAAAGGTCATTAATATAATCCAAGAAGTTAGAACAATTTCAACTAAGACTGTGACGATGAAATGGAAACATCAGCCAAACAGGATAAATAGCAACAGCATGAAAGTTTGGCACACAGAAGCTCCTTCCTGAAAACACGGTGAGGACAGGCAAGTAAAATATGTGACCTATGAGAAAAAACCTGTCTTTCCTAATGAGGAGGTACAAACATGCCTTGTATGTTTCATACAAGACAACTTCATAGGAATCTCCTTAAAGACCACACTCTGCTACAGAGCTTTTCTCAACTTCAGTATCACTGACATTTTGGGCTGTATAATCCTCTGTTGTCGGAGACTGTCAATGAATTGTAGGATGTTTAGTAGCATCCCCGGCCTCTTTCCAATAGGTACCAGTAGCAACTCCTCAACCCAGTTGTGAGAGCCAAAAATGTCTCCAGACATTGCCAGATGCTCCCTGGAAGGCAAAACTGACCCTGGTCGAGAACCGCTGTGCTAGGCTAATAAAATCAAGGCCAAGAACTCAAGTTTGGGAGATGGCTACAGCCATACTCCTGGGAAGTTTGAGAATTTTAACTTTAAAAAAAGGTCAATACATAGCTCAAGATTGAGAAACAGTATTCTAGGGTACAGAAAGAAGAATAATCATAAATGCTCTCAAAAAGCTGACAATGTAGTAAGAAAAACAAAACTTCTTGAACTCCAAAGTGATAAAACCACTATAAACTGATTACTTTAGGTGGGAGGAATAAGCATTACACCATAGCATAACACATCAGTCTAAGAAAGAAGACTTCAGTGGGAGCCAGGCCTCCATGAAGGTCTTCTTAATCCTTTTTTTTTTTTTTTAAGTCTATAAAAGCTGTAGGTGCTGGCTGAGAGTCCAAACACACTTTGGAAATCAGGAGTTGTGAAAGCTCTTGCACATCCTTTAAGTTGACACTAGGTGAAAAGAGTGAAAATAACTGAGGGTAAATAAATGTGGTCTGGGTTCTTGTATACACTAACAGACAAACTGGTTCTAGCGTTGATTCATCTCTAAGATGACATCTTCCTACAAAGCATTTCAACATATGTTATCCACCTGGCAGGTATTTTATTAATGCCATTAATAACTTCACTAACAAAAAACAAACCTGGAGTCACCAGGAGAGGGTCCTAGCAAAATATCTAGCTATTCACGCGAATAATGGGTGGATTTCTTCTCAGCTTCTCCAAATACATGTTTTAAGTGGACTCAGATGAAAGTAAGTTTTATACTATACCCAGTATTTCATTCTTAAAACCACTGTTTCTCCCTTTGCTTCCCATCTCATCTGGTAGGTACTTTCTGTCAGTTAAATGGTTGCCAACCAGATGCTCAGTAAAGAAGGAAGAAAAATTTCAGTGTCTTCCTCCTCCCTCACATCAACAGAGGTTCTTAAGTTAGGGTCCACAGCTTTAGGAAGTATATGAACCACTTAAAAACTCCAGTAAAACGGGCATCTGCATTTTTCCAGGGAAAATACCCAAACCTTTCCCCAGATATTCAGAGGCTAAGAACAATTTCCAAAAAGCTCAAAACAATTACTTTATACAAAGTATGCAAAGTGGACAGACTTTTATTGGACAAAGTTAGATACAACGACAAGATCACTTTTGTCATAGCCTTATATTTTATTCTAAGAATTAGAAACATCAAAAATTGTTACTTTTTTGAGTCAGCCCTGATGGCCTAGTGGTTAAAGTTCGGTGCACTCCACCTTGGCGGCCTGGGTTCGGTTCTGGTGCACAGAAGCACATCACTCATCTGTCAGTAGCCATGCTGTGGTGGTGGCTCACAAACAACCAGAAGGACTTACAACTAGAATATACAACTATGTACCAGGGATTTGGGGAGGGGGAAAAAAAAGGGAGAGGAAGGTTGACAACAGATGTTAGCTCAGAGCAAATGTTTCCCAGCCAAAAAAAAAAAAAAAAGGGCAAAACTACTATAAAAAAACGACTACTTTTAAAAAGCAGTTCTCCTTCCACTGGGGTTTCTCTTTACACAGTCATAGGCCAAGTCCTATTTACTTGAGGACTCTCTCACATCAGCTGAGATGATAAGAAAACATTACAGAGCTACAAATCATAAAACTATACCTACTACAGAAATAACTCTTCTAGGGTTGAGTGGGATAATGTGTAGTATATCACATTTTGGAGTACAAAAACTTGACAACCTTATAAACTTGCCTATAAGTCTTGCAATAGTAACAATTGTCCATTGACAAATATTATAATAAGAACACAATATTCTATGTTACGGGAGTTAAGTGCCTTCTCAATATATTAGCTAAATATATTCTAACAATTAACGTGTGGCAGAAATAAGAGTAATTTTAATAATTTGTGCTATGGCAGTTTTTGCTAAATATTCAATATGCTATGAAAGCTAAGAAAAAATGTTTGAATAGAAAGCCACACTGGCGGCCACCCCTGTGGCCAAGTGGTTAAGTTCCCACTCTCCGCTTCAGTGGCCCAGGGTTTCGCTGGTTCGGATCCTGGGCATGGACACGGTACCACTCATGAGGCCATCCTGAGGCAGTGTCCCACACAGCACAACCAGAGGCACTCACAACTAGAATAGACAACTATGTACTGGGGGGCTTTGGGGAGAAGAAAAAGATAAAAGAAGATTGGCAACAGTTGTTAGCTCAGGTGCCAATCCTAAAAAAGAGAGAAAGCCACCCTGAAGAAATTTACATTTGCTTTTAAATTAGTGAAAACAAGCAAAACACTGACACAATCATTTAAATTAAGTCTCATTAGAATACATGAATTAGAAATATACTTTAAACATAATTTAAAAATTGACCAAGTAATTACATTTCAATCTGAATTTGAAAAGTAATAAATCATGGTCAAACAGTCTGCACAGAACAAATTCAAAGATACAGCAAATAGTATATATAGGCAAGAAGTACTCACATTACATATCCACACATACATAATATCATAAATTGATGTAGCCAACACCAGAAATGCTACTAAAGAAACCAATTTTAACTTTAGGAGAAATTTTTGTAACACCATAAAACTAATTAATCAGAGGTAGACCAATTTAGCCAATGAGCTAGTAAGAAAACAAGAAATGATTACTAAAGAATGCCTCACTAAATGCTTTTCCAAAGAGAGATACAAAAGAACCAGAAGTTTTGCTAACCTTGCTGAAAACATAAAATGTTTAATTTTCAACAAAATCAATTTTACTAGACTGAATTCCACGAGAGCAGAGCCCATTACCAAGTCATCCCTGTATCATCTTTAGCTTCAGACAGTGTTCAGGCATAGTAGGCATTCAGTAAGATGCTTGTTGAATGACAGTTTGAGTCACAATAAATTGCAATTATTACACAAATACATAAATGGTTCTTTTACTATCACTACAAAAACAACAGAGTCATATATTCATACTAACTTCAAGTGATCACAGTACAACATACTGTGCTAGGCCACACAGATCAACTATAAACAAGATACATATCTTGCCTGTAGTGTAGACATTGTGGTTTCCATCTCTTAGAAATTATCACAATTTGGGGGGAAGCCAACTTCATGCAGAGCTCTAAGGATAAAGGCTTGGGCCTACATTCAATAGCATAATTCTATTCCCCTGGCCAGGGTGTACTGCTTAGGAATGGATACAGGACCCAACTCAAGGCAAACAAACTAGAAAAGACGCTGGTTGAGGGGTCTGGGAAAGGAGCTTTCTCATTTTTCTGAACATACTTCCTTTACAAAAGTAACCATCACTCTGTCCCCTAAGGAAGTGTCTGTAAGGCAATAATGGATACCCTGTATCAATGCCAAGAAATCTAACCAAGGTACTGCCCCCAAATAGGTAAAATATAGAAAATCTGAAACTTTCAAGCAGTTCCAAGACTTTGTTAAATGGCCTTGCTTATCAAAGTACAATCCTACCCTATCTGTATCTGATCTGTAAATACTGCTCTTTCTATAGTAACCTTTATTATCCAATGTTTATTTAGCCTTAATTAAAATTCTTTCAAGCATCTAGTTTCTCTCAGTGAACACTGGCAGTCCATTAAATGACTGTCAAGAGGTTCAGTGACATACACTAAAAACAAAAGCAAACTTACCCTATAACTTATACATTTTGATATAGAAAAAACAACAGTTGCATACAGACATACTTTCATACATTTCATTATTTTTATATCTGCAATGAACAATTTATGGATCAAGAGAAAATTCTGGTCAGCACTGTCTGGTTAACAACATTTTTAAAAGGCATTTTACCTAATAAAGACTCTGAGGTTCTAGAAGTTAGAAGTCAAATAATTCTAAACGAATGGTTTACTACATTCTAAGGGACCTACCATATTAATAGCATGGTATTGATTCACTATTTACTAATACTAAGTTAAATTAACATTTTGTGACTCAATATATGTAGATATCTCTTCAGTTTTTTAAAGAAAACAGACCTATTTCGGTACTCTTCCCCAAACAGGCTCCAAATCCTATTACAAAAGATAAAGCAGCAGAATCTTCTAAGATACTAGCTGATAGTGAGGTTTAACAAGAGGGGAGCAGTAAAATACAAAGAATATGGACTGAAAGGAAGACTTGAAAATAAAATAGGAATTGGTAGCTGCTGATGTAAATAAGAGGATAAAGAGATTCAGGACATGGAAACAAGATAGAAAAAGAATTTAAAAAGAAGTTGAAAACAAAAAATCATCAGAATACCAGCTTACTCTAATGCACCATAAAATTTACCAAGTATTTTACTATCTGAATCAAGCTGACAGCACTGAAACAGATACTTAAGAAAAATTGAACCAGCTTAAATAACAGGTATACCTCACTTTTTGGGATAGATATGTTAAAAACTGGCAGTTTTACCAATACAACTAAAATTTTCTCATTCAGTTCATTCTCTTAAAGCACTATTTTTCAAACACCTGTAGGACATGAAATCAATTCAGTAGGTCACAACCAGCACTTTTTTTCACTGTAAAAGACTAGAAAATCAAAATAATGTATACAGTAGAGGTAAGTATTGTTTTGTGAGATTTCCTTTACATAAAAATATTTGTGTATAATGGGGCATGATTTCAAAAACAATAATTCTCACTGATGATTGTAATCAAGAAATGTCTCAGAGGTTTTGTTCCCGTAACTAACACTAAACTCATTTTGAAGTAGAGAATAAAAGACAATCAAGCATAAAGCCTTCTCTGACTGGCAGGAATGACAACTAAGCCCAGATTAAGAGAAAGAGACCCCTGAGCCTTCCTAAGATGCCACTAATGCCTAAAAGTTATGATTTTCCAGGTGTCAAGGGATCTGAGAAGATTCCGAGACTATGGCTCCCATCTTGGAATCAAAAAACAAAGGTAAACAGAATGATCCTTTCTCTTGGAAGGAAAAAAACCAAACAACAGCAAAGAAGTGCATAAACTCAGGATCAGAAATCACTAGAGTACATATTTAATCTAAAATGAGTCAGGAAACTAAACCAGCAAATGGGACAAAAGACTGTTCTGAAATACACCCAGAGTATACTGGGATATTTCAGGCCTCATGTACACTATAACAGCATTTATTGAGCACTGCTATAGGCCAGGCACTTGAAAAAACACAGTTCCAATTTCTACCACAATTTCAAGAGAAATATTACAATTCCTAATTTAGAGATGAGCGGATCAGCTAAGAAAGGGTAAGTGATTTATTCTTACTGTCTACTTACTGTTCTTAAGGATCATCTCTGCTACTTGGCCATTCGACACTGGCAGTTCTACAAGGCTCTGTTAGGCTACTCCTCTGTATTGGCTCCCTAGGTCATCTCATCTACTGCCATCTCTACTTCATTGTCTCCTAAATATGTATCTCCAACTCAGACCTTTCCTCTGAGGACCTGTACATCTAACTGCCAAAGTGACATCTCCACTCAAACTCTAAAACCAAAGTTATAATTTTCACTCTCCAACTCCAAACCTGGTAAATTTCCAACATCATAACATCATAAACAGTATCATTACGATGAAGTCACACAAGCTAGAAACCAAGGAGATCTTTCCCATCTCATTCACCATCCTTACCCTTTCCCCACATATGCAATATATCATCAAATCTTATAGATTTTAAGCATCTCTGAAATCCATCCCATTCTATCCATTCCCACCATTCTCCTTCCCCACTCCAACTACTCAACTTTCACCATGATTTGTTCAGACTACTGTAACGTGCCAACAGGTTTTCCATATCACTCCACACATTCTCCACACCAAAACCAAGTGATTTCCAATCTACTCCCTGTCTAGTTTCAAATTACTCTTAGGCAAAATAACAAAAATTCCTAACACTACTAAAAAGGTCTGAGTCTAGCCCCAACTCTTAAGTCTCTCCTCGTACCATTCTGTCCCACAGAACAGGGGTCAGCAAACTATAGCCTGGGGGCCCAATCCAACCTGCTGCCTGTTTCTGAAAACAGCCATACTCATTCATTTATGTATTGTCTATGGCTGCGTTTGCACCGCAACAGCAGATCTGAGCAGTTGTAACAAAGGCGGTATTATCCTTGAAGCCTAAAATATTATCTGGCTCTTTACAGAAAGTATGCCAACACCTGCCTTCGATCAATGACCAGCCACAGTGACCTCCTTTAAGAACATACCATGTTCCCTATTACCACACGAACATTTTATTCATTCAGCCTTAAATATACTTCCATCCACCCAACAACTCCCCTAGTTAACTCTACTCATCATCAGATCTGACTTAAAATGACACTTCTCAGGGAGGCCTTTTCTCACCCTCTGAACTAGCACATCCCAATTCAAATTAGCCACATTTCAGGTGGTCCACAGCCTCATGTTCATGTGACTACCATGTTGGAAAGACAGCTCCAAGCGAGAGGTCTGTAGGTTTCGGGGCTCCCTGTTCTATTGGTGAATGCGCCTATCCTTGTGCCAATACCATACTGTCTTAAATACTAAAGTTTTACACTATCTGATACAATAAGCACATACACATCACCACTCCACCTTGCCTTTCTTCTTCAGAAGTATGCTGGCCATTCTAGGTTTATACGGATTAGAATCGGTGTATGATATTTCTTGAAAACCCTTGAGACCTTGAATGAAACAACACTGAATCTGGAAATCAGTCTGAAGAAAAACGACTTCTTTATGGTATGCCATATTCATGGACAGGAAGGCACTGGGCTCCCCGTTTATTTAGGTCTTCTTTAATGTCTTTCAATAAAGTTTTTTTCGTTTTTTTTTTTTTTAAAGATTGGCACCTAAGCTAACATCTATTGCCAATCTTTTTTTTTCCCCTTCTTCTTCTTCTCCCCAAAGCCCCCCAGTACATAGTGTATATTCTAGTTGTAGGTCCTTCTGGTTGTGGCATGTGGGACGTCGCCTCAGCATGGCCTGATGAGTGGTGCCATGTCCGTGCCCAGGATCCAAACCAGCAAAACCCTGCACCGCTGAAGCGGAGCATGCAAACTTAACCACTCAGCCACAGGGCCAGCCCCTCAATAAAGTTTTATACTTTTCCACATAGAGGTTTGCAGATAATGTAATAATTACTCCCAGGCACTTGATAACATACCATGCTTTTGTAAATGGTGTCTTCTCTATTTTTTCTAGTTGTTTATTGCTGATGTATAGAGATGCAACTGATTTTTAATTACAGAAGCTGTATCAAGCTATTTTGCTAACTCTTTTATTAATACTAATAACTTATCTGTGGATCCTTTTTGGCTTTTACTTAGACAATCATATCTGCCAGTAATGACAATTTTGTTACCTCCATTCCAATACTCAAGCTTTTAATTTTTTTTCTTATCTTACTGCTTTGACTAGGATCTCCACACAATACTGAATAGAAGTAGTGACAATATGTACCTTTTGTCTTGTTCCTGGTTGAAAAGGGAATCCACTTCCCCATTTAGGATAATGTTTACTGCAGATTTCATTTGTTTGGGTATTTGTTGATATCTTTTTTCAAGTTAAAGTCCTCATCTGTTAATAACAGCTTTTTCATAAATTTGTTAAAGTTTATCAAATATCTTTTACATTCTGTTGGATGGTTTTTGCTATCATACATCCAAAAACTCTTACCTAAAATCACTGGGGCAAAATATGTTTTTAGAATTCAGAAATTTTGGGTCATTATCCATAACGAACAGTACAAAGAATATCTACTATGTAACAATCCCAGTAAATTTTGGGTCAGTACCCTGTATTCAAATACATTAATATTTTTCAGTGAACTGTATGGCTATTCACTCTAAATAAGATAAACAATAATTATAAGTAGGCTCACATAAGTTCCAGTTAGGTTTTGCCACCAAGAAGAGGTCAAATCAGGTTATGCTGCCAAGTTCTAAAAAAGAAAACTTTTGATTTTCAGAGGTTACCGGACTTCAGCATTGCAGTTAAGGGTCTGAGGACCTGTATTTTATTTAGGATTTGTGCATGTAGAGTCTTAAGTAAAACAGGACTATAATTTTCCTTTCTTACACTGTCCTTGTCTGGATCTGGAATTAAGGATGAACCAGATGACTGCAGAGAAGGAATTAAAGAATGTATTCTCCTGCTTTCTATTTTCTGGAACAGTTTGTAGAACACTGGAATGATCTGTTCCTTGAAAAGTCTCCTGTAAAATTATCTGGGCCTGGTATTTTTGTGGCAAGATGTAACTACTACTTCACAATTTATTTAATAGTTATAGAGGATTATTCAAAGCTTTCTTCTCTATGTAAATTGAACATCTCTAGGCATCTGTTAATTTTGACTAAACTTTCAAATTTGTTGACATAAAGTTATTGATAGTATTCTCTACCTTTTTAATCTGATCTATCTGTAATTAAATTCCCCTTTTCATTCTTGGTGTTTATTTATCACTTCTTTTTCTGATCAATATTGTCAGACATTTGTCTATTTTTCTAGTCTTCTTAAAGAATCAACTTCTAGCTTTGCTAATTTCTCATTTGGTCCCTGAACACCTATCACTTTAAAACTGAATGTGCACATCAGCCTCCTAGCTAGATATTCTAACGCTAGTCTATTCCCTACTTGTAACCTAAAGTCCAACACAACTTTCCTCACTGTTCAGCTCCTGCTTAACTAATGGTTTTTGGATTTAAACTAGCTCTTCAGTTTAGTAGACTCATGCAATGCTATTTCACAATACCATGAATCAGGACAGTTTCCTATGGTATCTCAACTTGCATAGTCACAATTTTATGCTTCTGTACAAATGATTTTCCCCATCTAAAATATCTTTTCTCCTCCTGAAAGCTAACCGAAATACTCAAAACTGATGATGTACCTTTTTCATGAAGTTCTGTGAAACTAACTCCACACACTCTATGGTTATCTTTCATTCTGTATTCTCTTAATATTTATATTTGAACAATACTATCACAAAATAGTGTTCATACTTTTTAATTTAACAAATTTACCATGTGCCAGGCACTGTTCTAAATAAGTACAAACTTGTTTCTCATAGCAGACCTAAGAAGTATGGTTATCTCTATTTTCCTAAATGGAGGTACAGAGAGTTTACGTATTGACACAGCTAGTAAGTGGCAGAGCCTGGATTCAAATCCCAGAAGTCTGGCTCTAGACCATGTGCTCCTAACTATTACACTGTGCTTCCTTAAATTGCTGTAGTGATACTTTTCTAACACTGCCCCAAACACAAGGTACTGTCTCTTAAACTGACATTTAAGCTCTTTAAGGGATGCATGTCTTCAATTTTTTATATCCTTCACCAGCTTTTTGTACAAACTTAAGCATCTAGCAGGTTTTTAGTGAATGCTCACAGAACTGAAGCATAAGACAACTTCAATTACTCAAGTCCAGCTTACATTATAAAAATAATTTTTAGGCAACCTAAGCTGCACTAAAGTGCTCCAGCCATTCTGTAATGCTTAAAGGAAAAATAACACAGATGACAGTTAATTTTATAAATAGTTAGCCTTGGAGCAATCCAAGGCATTTCGCTGTGCACATACAGATATGAAGCCCTAAAATATAACTGTGGCACAAAACTATCTATGAAATTGC
>NC_060268.1:16554550-16678981 GCF_021613505.1 Equus quagga
TGAAGCCCTAAAATATAACTGTGGCACAAAACTATCTATGAAATTGCACTGTAACCTATGGTTATCTTTTTAAGACCACAGGTCCAGAAACCAAACATTTAAGGGACACTAGACTAAAAAATTACTTACAGGCAAAGGAAACCAGGAACAAAATGAAAAGACAACCCATCAACTGGGAGAAAATATTTATAAATTATATATCTGATAAGGGGTTAATCTCCAAAATATATAAAGAACTCACACAACTAAACTAGAAAAAACCAAACAACTCAATCAAAAAGTGGGCAGAGGATACAAAGAGACATTTTTCCAAAGAACACATACAGATGGTCAATAGGCACATAAAAAGATGCTCAACATCACTAATCATCATGGAAATGCAAATCAAAACTACACTAAGATATCACCTACACCCATCAAAATAGCTATAATCACCAAGACAAAAGATAACAAATGTTGGAGAGGATGTGGAGAAAAGGGAATGCTCATATACTGCTGGTGGGAATAGAAACTGCTGCAGCCACTATGGAAAACAGTACGGAGATTTCTCAAAAATTAAAAATAGAAATACCATGTGACCCAGCTATCCCACTACTGGGTGCTTATCCAAAGAACTTGAAATCAACAATTCAGAGAGACTTATGGCGCCCCTATGTTCACTGTAGCATTATTCACTGTAGCCAAGAAGTGGAAGCAACCCAAGTGCCACTGACTGATGATTGGATAAAAAAGATGCGGCGTATACACATACATACATACACACACACACACACACACACACACGCTGGACTACTACTCAGCCATAAAAAAAGGACAAAATCATCCCACTGGCAACAACATGGATGGACCTTAAGGGTATTATGTCCAATGAAGTGAGCCAGACAGAGAAAGACAAACACTGTATGATTTCACTCACAGGTGGAAGATAAACTAACACACAAAGAGAACAGTTTAGCAGTTACCAAAGGGGAAGGGGGTTAGCGGGTGGGTATAAGAGATGGAGTACACTTATATAGTAACTGACAAGTAATAACGTACAACCGAAATTTCATGTTATAAACTATTATTACCTAATAAAAAATTAATTTCAAAAAATTACAGATCTAAAAGACTCTAAAATATAATTTCTCCAACTTTCTTAGAGTTCAACTATCATAATACATGAATCGAAAAACTAAAGCAATGCTATATAAAAGTGCAAGGAAATTCTAAAACATCTCTAAAAGTAAGACAGCTGAGACTACTGTGAGTTAAATCATCTGAAAGTAGATTATAAGGACAACTCAAAACCAACTCACCACTTCAATACAAGCGAGGGAAACACTGACATCAAATGAAAAGAAGTATACTATACCAAGTATTAAGTGGAATCAAATATACGAATCATTTGCAAGTGTGGAGGAAGAAAATCTAGGTCTGATTTTAGTTCCCATTTGTCTCTGTGGCCAGGAATAATAAAAATTAAAGACAAATTACTGTAGCCAGTGAACTTAAGATGCCAGTGACTGTAAACAGCACTATTATTTTATGTACCTCTAAAAGAGAAAAAAAAAAAGTTGTTACTTAAATTATGACATACCATCAATTGTAAAACACATTCAGATTTAAGAGATATAAAAAAGTAAAAAAGAACAAAACACGGATTTTAGAATCAATGAAATACAGTTACATGACTAGCTAGGACAAATTAGGTGTGAAGAGATTTAATCTAATTCAAGGAACAATAACATTCAAGGAACATTACCATTAGTAAACTAACTGGAATCAAGGACCATGCTAAAATTTCAGATTATAAATATATATGTGGCACATTCCTTCCTTTCACAGTGCTCATAGTTAAGAAATTAACACTAAAAGTGCTATAGTAATAATAAATATCGAGTCATTGAAATACTCATGCCTTTTGAATCTAGTGACTCCACTGGTGTACATTTACCCTAAAGAAATAATCCAAAAGGAACAAACTTTTATGAAAATTGGCCACTGCAATAAAAAACGATAGCAAAATTAAAACTTGGAAGTCTAACAATCTAGTTTTGATAAAATTTGCTAAATGGAAAACTACCTAATGACTAAAAGTATAATTTAAAAGACTATAGACCATTATGGAAAATTATGACTAAGTGGGAAAAGATATGTATACACTATAATTGCAACTGAATAAAAATTAGATAAAATTGGGAGGGAGATAGAAAGAACATTACTGGGACATATGTTCAAAATGTTCAAAAATCTATCTTTTTAAATACAGATTGTAGATTAAATAATAGTATTGTATCACTGTTAAATTTCTTGATTTTGGTATCTGTACTGTTGCTATTTAAGAGAATACTCTTGTTCTTAGAAAATATACAATGTATTTAATGGTAAAAAGAGTCCATTATCTCCAAGTTAAATCTCAAAGGGCTCAAGAACAAATAAACCTGAATACACATATAAACACAGCTCAAGCAACTGGGGAAAATGTAAACAGTAGAGAAATCTTGGTAAAGGGTATATCAGACCTCCTTTTACTCTTCCTACAAACATTCTCTCAGTTGAAATTATATCAAAATAAAGTTAACAAAACAATTAAGTAGATTTGTGATCAGAAAACAAAAAAGTAACACAAACCAAAGCAATTAAAATGGAAAGACTGTGGATACTTTACCTTTGTTAATAAGCATTAAGCAGTTTTAATAACATAAGCAAATGAAGAGAAAAATATTGAAGTTTTTTGGCAGTGACAAAATGTGTAGCAAGAACTAGTGGTAATAGGCTGTGTGAAAAGATGCCAGAAATATTTAGTTAGTAGTGTGTTGTGACTTAAGAGTTTGTGCTTTAAGTTTAGATGAGTCTTATTTCAAAGCAGTTTACATGCCTAATACAGAGAATAGTTAATCATAAAATAAGGAAATACAACAGCTTAAACTTAGAAAATAAAATAGTGTCTATCCAACTATAATAGGCAGCAATTACTACATGTAGGAAACTATCTAGAAAAAGCCTACTCAAAATATCCCTATCATTAACTGGGCTTGCTAAACAGCAGTCAGCTGTAGTAAATAAATAGGCATTGATTAAGACTATGGACTTAACTGATGAAGAAATTATCAATATGTAGAATAAAAAGCCTACTGAATGCTGTCTTAAGACCATAAAAATCTTGAATAAAAGTTTGTTTACGCTCAAGTGTCAAAACAGTATTAGAAGTGAAGGTGCCAAAGCACCAGTGTGAAAAAGATCTAATAAAAATACAAATTATTAAATACAACTTCAACAGCATACAAATTTTGATTTCTGATGCTTACTACCATGAGATAAGTTAACATCTACTGAAAATACAAAAGATGAGGAATGATGTCAGCATCAGGGCACAGTGAGCTTCCTCAGTAATCCCTCCCCTCCAACATACAATGAAAAGGACATTCATACTCCCACAGAGGACATCCAAACACAACAGAAAAAATGTTGGAGAAACCCACGCAGTCATACGATGCAGGGCGGAGGCTGGAGCCCCCCTCAGAGGAGGTGGAACACGGTAAAAGAAAACTTCTCTCCCTCCCCTAAAGACTGTAATCTGGGACCACAGGAGGCCTCTGAGAGGGAAGGAACAGGGTAGGGGACATTCAGATGCAGGAACATAAAGGATCCCTGATGGGCCCTTGCAGCCTAGAAGGAAGCCTTCTACTGGGGCAGAAGCTTCATGGGGGGTGACCTTATCAAGCCAACAGCCCAGGAGAGCAGATAGCAAGAGTACAGCGAGAAACCCCCGAGAGCATGCAGGAGAAAGCACCCCCACCCTCCACCACAGCCCGGCTCCACTACTTGGGATCTCATGGAAGGAATATGCGGCTCTTGACCCCCACCCGGTGGCAATAAGCAGTAATTGCGACCAAATAACAACAGGATACGAAAAAACAGAACCACTCCCTCTAGCAATATCAAACATTATATTAGATCTCCAGACGAGAGAGAAAACGACAAGTATCCAGAAATCAGTCCTGAGGACACACAAATATGTATCTAAATGACAAAGAATTCAAAATAGCTATCATCAAAAAACTCAACAAGTTAAAACAGAATGTAGAGAAACAATTCAACAACTTCAGGAGCTACTTCACAAAAGAGATTGAAACTATAAAGAATCAATCAGAAATAGTAGAAATGAAAGACACAATGGAAGAAATAAAACAAAATATGGATTCCCTGAATGCTCAAGTGGACATCATAGAGGAGTGTATCAGCATAATCAAAGACGGAGATGCTCAAATGCTCCAGATAGAGGAGAAAGAGACCTAAGACTAAAAATAAATGAGGAAAGTCTCTAAGAAATAGATGACTCACAACCTAAGAATTACAATTATTCCAGAAGGCGAAGTGAAGGAAAACGGAGAAAGCTTGTTCAAAGAAATAATAGCAAAGAACTTCCCAAAACTAGGGAAGGAGATGGAAATCCACGTGGAAGAGGCTACCAGATCTCCTAAATATGTCAATGTAAAAAGACTGACTGCAAGGCATATAGCAGTGAAACTGGCACAACCAAATGACAAATAAAGAATACTAAGGGCAGCAAGGCAGAAGAAAATAACCTACAAAGGAACCTCTATCAGGGTTTCAGCAGATTTCTCTGCAGAAACCTTACAGGCTAGGAGAGACTGGAAGGACATATTCAAGTCTTTGAAAGATACAAACTTTCAGCCAAGAATACTCTATCCCATGAAAATATCCTTCAGATATGTTGGAGGACTTTCCCAGACAAACATAAGTTAAGGGAGTTCATAGCCACAAGATAACCCCTACAAGAAATCCTCAAGAAGGCCCTCATACCTGGAAGGCAGGTGGGGAAGAAGGGATTACAAAGCATGGAGTAAGGAGATAAACAGGTAGACAGAATCAGAGCAGGATAGCAAATACTCAATTATAGCATTAAAGACAAAGGGAAGGAAAATACCAAAGACAAAGATAATCTTGTCATTTTAACCACAAACTCATAACACAAGATGGAATAAGATGTGAGAAAAACAACTTAGGAGGGAAGAGAAAAGGGACTGAATCAGTTTAGTCTAAGGAAAAAAGACACCATCAGAAAAGGGACTATCTTATCCACAAGATTTTGAACACAAATCTCATGGTAACCACTAAACAAAAAAAGCAGAACACAGACACAAATAATAAATAAGGACAAAACAAAGAAACACAACATAAAAAACCACATAACTTGACTGGTCGACCAAAATACACAGAACAAGAAACAAAGGAAATGCAGGAGAACTGGAAAATGACTGATAAAATGGTAGCATTAAGCCCTCATATATCAATAATCACCCTAAATGTTAAATGGACTGAATTCTCCAATAAAAAGACACAGAGTGGAAAGATGGATTAAAGTACAAGACCCGGGGCCAGCCCTGTGGCCCAGTGGTTAAGTTTGTGCGCTCTGCTTTGGCAGCCCAGGGTTTCGCCAGTTCAAATCTTGGACGCAGACATGGCACCGCTCATCAGGCCATGTTGAGGCGGAATCCCACATGCCACAACGAGAAGGACCCACAACTAAAAAATATACAACTATGTACTGGTGGGATTTGGGAAGAAAACGCAAAAAAGAACAAGATGCAACATTATGCTGCCTCCAGGAAACACATCTCAGCTCCAATGACAAACACAGGCTCAGAGTGAAGGGATGGAAGACGATACTCCAAGCTAACGGCAAATAAAAGAAAGCAAGTGTTGCCATACTTAGACAAAGTAGACTTCAAGACAAGACAGGAAAAGAGAGACAAAGAGGGGCAGTATATAATGGTCAACAGGACATTCCATCAAGAAGAAATAACACTTGTAAATATCTATGCATCCAACACAGCAGCATCAAAGTACATAAAGCAACTATTAACAAGGCTAAAATAAGATATTAACAATAACACAATAATAGTAGGGGACCACAGCACTCCACTCACATCAATGAATAGATCATCCAGACAGAAAATCAACAAGGAAACAGTGGAATTAAATGAAAAGCCACACAAGTTGGACTTAACAGACATATATACAACACTCCATCCCAAAACAGCAGAATATACATGCTTCTCAACTGCGCACGGAACATTCTGCAGGACAGACCATATGGTGGGAAACAAGGCAAGCCTCAATAAATTTAAAAAGATTGAAATGATAACAAGCATCTTTTCTGATCACATGCTATAAAGCTAGAAATTAATTACAAGAAAAAAGCTGAGAAAGGTACAAAGAAGTGGAAACTAAACAACATGCTATTGAACAAGCAATGGATCACTGAAGAAATTAAAGGAGAAATCAAAAAACATCTGGAGACAAATGAAAATGAAAACATATCATACCAACTCATATGGGGTGCAGCAAAAGCCGTATTAGGAGGGAAATTTATCACAATAGAGGCTCACCTTAACAAACAAGAAAAATCCCAAATAAGTCATCTCAAACTACAACTAATTGAATTAGAAAAAGAACAACAAACAAAGCCCAAAGTCTGCAGAAGGAGAGAAACAATAAAAATCAGAGCAGAAAAAAATGCTATCGAAACAAAAAAGGCAGTAGAAAGCATCAATGAAACAGTGGTTCTTTGAGAAGATAAATAAAATTGACAAACCCCTAGCCAGACTTACAAAGAAAATGAGAGAAAGGATAGATAAATAAAATTAGAAATGAAGGAAGAGAAATAACAATGGATACCAGAGAAAGACAACGGATTATAAGAGAATACTATGAAAAACTATATGCCAAAACATGGACAAAATGGACAATCTAGAGGAAACGGATAAATTTTTAGACTCTTACAACCTCCCGAAGCTGAATCAAGAAGAAATAGAGAATGTGAATAGACCAATCACAAGTAAAGAGATTGAAACAGCAATCAAAAGCATCCCAAAGAATAAAAGCACAGGACCAGACGGCTTCCCTGGGGAATTCTACCAAACATTTAGAGAGGATTTAATACCTATCCTTCTCAAGCTATTCCAAAAAATTAGGGAAGATGGACTGCTTCCTAACACATTCTACAAGGCCAACATCACTCTGATACCAAAGCCTGACAAGGACAACACAAAAAAGGAAAACTACAGGCCAATATCGCTGATGAACATAGATGCAAAAATCCTCAACAAAATATTGGCAACCCAAATACAGCAATACATCAAAAAGACCATGGATCAAGTGGGATTAATACCAGGTACACAGGGACTGTTTAACATCCACAAATCAATGAATGTGATACACATTAACAAAATAAGGAATAAAAACCACATGATCATCTCAATAGATGCAGAGAAAGCATTTGACAAGATCCAACCGCCATTTATAATAAAAACTCTTAGCAAAATGGGGATAGAAGGAAATTACCTCAACATAATAAAGGCCATAGATGACAAATGCACAGCCAAAATCATACTCACTGGGGAAAAACTGAATGCAATTTCTCCAAGAACAGCAACAAGACAAGGATGCCCACTATCTCCACTCTTATTCAACATAATACTGGAGGTTTAGGCCAGAGCAAATAGGCAAGAGAAAGGAATAAAGGGAATCCAAACAGGTAATGAAGAAGTCAAACTCTGCAGACGACATGATTTTATATACAGAAAACCCTAAAGAATCCATTGGAAAACTATTAGAAATAATTAATAACTACAGTAAAGTGGCGGACTACAAAATCAACTTACCCAAAGCAATCTACAGATTCAATGCAATCCCAATCAGAATCCCAATGACATTCTGCAGGGAAACAGAGCAAAGAATCCTAAAATTCATATGGGGCAACCAAAGACCCCGAATTGCTAAAGCAATACCGAGAAGAAAGAACAAAGCCGGAGGCATCACAACCCCTGACTTCAAATGTACTACAAAGCCATAGTGATCAAAATGGCATGGTACTAGTACAAAAACAGACCTACAGATTAATAGAACAGAACTGAAAGCCCAGAAATAAAAACTCAAATATATGGACAGGTAACCTTTGACAAAGGTGCCAAGAACATACTATGAAAAAAAACAAGTCTCTTAAAGAAATGACATTGGGACAACTGGACAGCCACATGCAAAAGAATGAAAGGAGACCATTATCTCACACCACACACAAAAATAAATTCAAAATGGATCAAAGACTTGAAGATAAGTCCTAAAACCATAAAACTCCTGTAAGATAATATAGGTAGTACATTCTTTGACATGAAACTTAAAAGGATGTTTTCAAATACCATGTCTTCTCAGACAAGGGAAACAAAAGAAAAAACAAAGAAGTGGGAGTTCATCAGACTAAAGAGCTTCTGCAAGGCAAAAGAAACTAGGATCAAAACAAAAAGACAACCCACCAATTGGGAGAAAATATTTGCAAATCATCTATCTAATAATGGGTTAATACCCAAAATATACAAGGAACTCACACAACAGAACAACAAAAAAACAAACAGCCTGATCAAAAAATGGACAGACAATATGAACAGACATTTTTCCAAAGAAGATATACAGATGGCCAATAAACACATTAAAAGATGTTCAACATCACTAATCATCAGGGAAATGCAAATCAAAACTACACTAAGATACCACCTTTACAACTGTTAAAATGGCTATAATCACTAAGACTAAAAATAACAAATGTTGGAGAGGGTGTGGAGAAAACGGAACCCTCATACACTGCTAGTGGGAATGCAAACTGGTGCAGCCACTACGGAAATCAGTATGCAGATTCCTCAAAAAACTAAAGACAGAACTACCATATGACCCAGCTATCCCACTACTGGGTATCTACCCAAACAACCTGAAATCAACAACCCAAAGTAACATATGTACCCCTATGTTCACTGTAGCACTATTCACAATAGCCAATACATGGAAACAATCCAATTGCCCAGGGACTGATGATTGGATAAAGAAGAGGTGGTATACATATATACAATGGAATACAACTCAACCATAAAAAAAGACAAATTCATTCCATTTGCAATAGCATGGAAGGACCTGGAGGGAATTATGCTAAGCGAAATAAGCCAGACTGAGAAAAAGACAAACACCAGATGATTTCAAACTCATGTAGAATATAAACAAAAACATAGACAAAACAGTTCAGTGGTTACCAGGGGAAGCGGGGCGGGGAGTGGGCATGGGGTGGGGGTGAAGGGGAGCACTTATGTGGTGACAGACAAGAAATAAGGTACAACTGAAATTTCACGATGACGTAAGCTATTATGAACTCAAATTTTAAAAAAGTTACATAAAAAAATACATATATAAAAGATGAAAACTTGCTATTTGGTCAAATTTCTATCATTCAAACTTCAAAAATCTTTCTGCATGCCTTTACAACAGTATACCACCATCCACAAAAAAGCTGTCTGGAAAAGTTAACACATTCCCAAGACTACAAATTATTACAGTTTTAGTGTAGTGTTAATATCCTTGAGTGAGACAGGTATACCAAATTAATATTGGAAAACTAGTAGGTCTGAATGAAAAAACAGACAAATGGAATGCTTACAGACAAACAGAAAAAAAGAAAATCACTTTATTAATCTGGGTTTCTGTAAAAAGAATAAACACATTCACCTAGAATCTTTATGCTGAAGAATATGAAATCAAACTTCTACCCCAAATAAGATAAAGCACAAGTAAACAAAATGCAATAAAATAAGTAACCAAAAAAAATGCCCTCACAAAATATTCAGAAAATTAAAAAGAGCTAATTATATTTACTGAATGACATAAAGCAGCCTAAGTTTTCTGTAATGTCAAATCCATTATCTTTAAAAAAAAAAAAATTTTTTAAAGGCAAACAATTCTTAATAAACATTACTGACCATAAATTAAACTTACCTTCTTATCTTCTTTTACTTTGTGGGTTTTCTTCTTCATCTTCTTATCATCTAACTCCTGGTCTGAAGTGATTGCAGGGTTATCAATACCACCTTTCCAAGTTTCCACAGGAGAAAGCAGTGGATCTTCCTCACTTCCTCGATGTCTTCCTTTTCTTTTTGTTTTAGAAGTGGTAAAAGCCTCATCATCACTTGCATCTGAATGTGTTCTTCTATAGTACGACTTGGCTTTACTAAACAAGGTTTTAGATTTATATTTGTATTTTGAAGGCCTTCGTTCTCCATGACTTTTTGAGGTTCTATCTGAAAATCCATTTTCTTCATCTCCTTGGGTGTTATTTACAAATGAGTTTCGAATTTTAATAATGCGATTCTGACTATCATCTGGGACAACATATATCTCATCAGGATAGCCCTTCTGTCTGAAGATTGTGTCAATGGGTTCCGAATAGTTATCTGAAGGATCCATATCTTCAGGATGTGCCAAAGGCACCCGGGAAGTCTGTTTTCTTGGATTTTTACCAATACCAGCTTCAATTGTTTTTAAAAGGTTTGGATCTAGTTTTTTCACATTTGTCTTAGGTACAACTGGTTTAGGTTTAATAGGTGGAGGCACTTTATGGTTGCGTTCATGGTCATGACAGTTTGGGGTACTATGAATAGGATATTCATTTCCTTCCAAATCTAATCTGTATCTGGAACGGTCACTAGGTGTTGGAAGCAACTGTACATCATCCCCAATTGGACTATAAGGAGGTGGCGCTTCTGTATCATCATCTGAATCAGGGTAGTTGTTATAGGGAAAACAGTCTCTGGGAGATGGTAGAAAAACATCTTCGCTTTGATGAGTTGATTCTCTTGTATTATCAGATAAATAAGAATTTTCTATCATATTTTTTTTCTCTAGAACATCACTGAAAAACAGTGTAAAGACCTCAGTTTGCCGATGATATTGAGATAAAGAATACAACGCTGTAAATTTAGCAGTGATCTCAGTTGCAATGTGTTCACCTTCAGTCATTAATTCCTTAATGGCCTCATTTTCAAAAAAATCTGCTTGGCTGTCAGTAACTGCCACAAGCTGTACAGGAATGGTGTCCTGAACTTCTGATAGAAACGCTCGAAGCATTCCCATTGATGCTTTCCGTTTGGCAGAATAAACTAATATATACCCATGAACCAGTTCATCTTTCCGAACTCCAATTGATGAATGGTATGATAAGATTGTGATCTGTATTCGCCTCCTTTTTTCACCAATAATTTTATCAAGCATTAGGGAATTATTCTGTCCAGCTTGAGCAGCACTGCAAGAATGAGAATCAAGGAAGGGTGAAAGAATAAGATCCACACTAAATGGATCACCACACATGGCACACATGACAATTCTCAAGTCAGCTTCCGATACATCCTTATTGGTAGGAACTGGGCTCACCACATCTAAATTATGTTTAACTGATTCTAATACTCCTCTTAGAGCTTGCTTTATCTGGGTTTCATTAAATTTACGAGGATATGTACCAGCAGGTACATCTACAAAAGGACATTGTAACTTGTTTGCCAACTGTTGCCCTTGGTGCCTGAGAATTGGTAGATTCTTACTAATAGAATCTCTCTGATTAGCCAGAATTAATGTAAATGGAAGATTGGCCATATATTTATCTTTTCTGATCTGAGAAGCTTCAGTTCTTATTTTTCCAATAAATTCCCCAATAAAATTCAGTGACTCAATGGAATTAAATACACAGAAGCACCCATGTGGTTTAAAGGCGGCAGTCCACAACTGACTTAAAAAGTAAGGCGACTTGGCATCAACTGGCCGAAGATCAAGTTCATAAATTTTTCCATCTAAGGCATACTCATCATCAGTGGATTGTGTCCTTATCTCATTTGCTAGCTCTTGGGCAAGGCCATCCTTCCCTAAAATGAAAAGATTAACTTTATCTATATTGGTACTATCATGATACAACCGTAAGCGGCCATGATCCAACTGCAAAAGGCTACTGGCAAGTAACTGCTCCACTTTAATGTCAGTACAATTTTGGCCACTAAGACATGTTTCTTTAGTGGGATGATAAACAAACCCTATATGCTTAAGTAGAAGAGATTCCCTATCAGGTGCAAGTTTCTGTAAAGCTTTATATCTAGGTTCTTCGCTCAAAACTGTATGAATTTCACTCATTTTATCTGAACTGGGTGTTGCATTAAGATCTAAATCATAAAAAAGTTCAGAATGCTCAAAAAGCATTTCCTGAAACTCTTCTTTGGCTTTTTCAACTATTTCTCGCTGATGCCTACCATACACTTCTTTGCTATCAGCCTCAGTAATATATTTGAAGGCTTCATCCTCCATAACAAAGCACATAACTTCCTCCCACGGCTGCCCAGGTGAAATGAACTGAATTTTTTCCAAAGTCTTTTTGAATTTTTCCTTCATTTCTACCCTCCTCTTCTCTGATATTAGATGTTGTACATGGTTCTGATAGACTTTTTCAGCTTCTAAAGTGCTCAGGAGGTCAAATGGAATCCGTCTATCATTAATTTTGTCTATATGGTCAGTTTCATCCCAAGGTGTTTTCTCTAGCACCACAAAACATAACTGAAAATCTGCTCTCTTTTCCATTAATTTCAAAGCTTCTGACCAATTCAAATGTTCAATCTCTTCTAGATTTGGCAAAAGAGTGTTAAAAGCTCTTGGTAAAGTGTTTATATATTCTTCTCTCCTTTTTCTTATATGTTCCTGTTTAAGTTGTTCTATATGTTTTGAAAACGTATTTCTGGCCTTTCTTGTTCCCTCTAAGTTGATGTATTCTTCATAATCAGGATGATTTTTTAATTTATTACTAACAGTTTTCCAAGTTGCATGATAATCTCTCACAGTCTGCACAAGTTTTTCAAACTTATCTGTTGCTGTGACAACAAGTTGTCTCTGTGTTTTATAAGCATCCAGATAGGGAATAATTTTAGGTTTGCCACGAGTTTTATCCAACATTTGTACCAGTGCAGTGAAACATGTCTCAATGTTGACGTTAAATCGTGCTGATGTTTCCACTACAAGAAGGTTCTTTTTGTTTGAAGCAAATGCCTGAACTTCTCTAAGGTAATGATCCACGCATTCATCACATTTAGTTGCTGCTATTATTACAGGTTTTTTTGATTTTGATAGTTGGACAAAAAGGTTATTCACAAATTTAAGTTGGTCATCAAACTTTCTATTACATCCCTGACTTACGTCAATGCACAATAAAAATCCATCTACGTTGAGCTTCCCTTCAGGCATTTGCTTCTGTTCAAAGTCTTGCTCCAAGCCCAGCTGATCAGTGCAAATGTACATTAGTTTTTCTGCTGACTGCAATTTAGAGGCAGCTGCACGTTTTATATATGGTTGCAAATTCGTACTCCGATGAGGCAAGAAAGTCTGGTCATCAATGAACTCTGTTTGTTCAATGACATGAATTTTGCATTCTACTCCATCTTCACCATTTTGTGTTATGTCACCCCAGTACAAAAAGTGATCATTATTTACTACTCGTCCTCCAAAGTCAATGGTGCTAAGCACAGAAGTATGCTCTGGATAATATTCATCTGCTTTTGAGCGTACAAATCTATTGCACAAACAGGACTTTCCAACTCCACAGTTACCCTTGTCTTTTTCAGTCCCAGAGAGTCCAACTACACTGATAGTATAGGATGGGGGGCGAGGCTCTTTGTTTTTTGCCATCATAACTCTCTTCTCATGTCTCTACATTCATAAAGGTAATCAGATATACTTCTCATTCTGAAAATAAAATTCCCTCAAAATACAGATCCCGAATTTCAGAACTATATTTGGTTCTTTGTATTTCCCTCATTTCTGTGCAGAAAGGTCTTCAAGATCATATGGATCATCTTCCTAGAAAGAGGAGAAAAAGGACAATTTTTAATCATGAATTACACACACTGAATTATATATATATTAAAGATGCTCACAACAAAGCACCATGCAAGTTAACAGCAATGTTACATGTATTTTAAGAAGGCACCAGAAAGAGAGTTTATGATTTACTCTTACAAATGCAAGTTGACCTCAAAATTTAAGGCAAATCTAACAATTAAAATGACTAAATATAAAATTTAATGTAATGTCTCACAAACTTTAAAATAAGCCCCTATTAACCAAATGTGCATTTTGTCTCAACTCCTTCCTGAGTTTGAAGAACCAACTAGTCCTTCCTCTCTCCCTCAATTTTCCTGCCTTATGTGACAGGAGACTATTTGGTGATAATAAAACGTATTAATTGCCTTAACAATTCCCTCATGACTTTTAAACACAACCTGCTATCTATTACATGGCTCCTCAAAACTTATTCCCTAAAATGGAATTTCATACAAATTTAACAAGATTTGGGGATTAAAAATTTTCCAAGAAGTATCAAAACAGTCCTGTGAAATTTATAAAATTTTATGCCCAAAACCAATTAAGAATATTTAAATACTTAAACAGGGAAATAGAAGAAAATGGACAGTTAATACAAATAAGTACAATATTTAATTAGATAGATCAATGCTTCTCAAATTATCCAAGGTGAAGGACTAATTTTTTTTTCATATCTGCAAGTCCAATTTTGTAGAAAATAATTTTTTTAAAAAATCCAAGCCCCAATGTCTTATTAAATTCAAGAGACATAAAATTACTGTCAAATTGTTTCCAAATGTTCTTGATTTCTACATTTATTTTCTATCAGAGTAGTTATAAAGAACTCATGGATCACATTTTGAGTAACACCAAGATAAAGAATTTTAAGAATATATAGTTGAGATAATCTTTTAGAATTTTTTAATATACCAACATTATGTAACCTTTAAGAATTGCATGTAATTTAATTTAGGTTATTTATTTATGTGGAAACAAGGAATTGGTCTCTTATAAAAGTTTTATTTGGTACATCACATTCTTTTGAGGTTGAATTAAAAGCAATACATCATTTCCACATCAAAATTTCACAAGGTGGGGAAAATATCCAGTCATGTACATCAACAGATGTGAAAATTATCTTCAATCCAGATAAAATGAAGAATATAAAGAACATGGAGAGAAAAAAAATAAAAGGTAAGAACCACCAAATACCTGGCTTCTCCACTGACCTCAACTGCAAGTAAACATCTATTCAGATTATACTGCAACTTGCTCTAACAACTAATGGTAAAGAGAAATTGCTCTTGTAATTTAAAATTTTGGCTAATATTTCTGCTAATATTTAAAAATAAAATTTCAGATTTATTCTTATTCTCTAGAAGTTTATTCTATTAGCCTCAACCAAATATAACAATATCACCCATGTGATACCCAAACAAAATGTTTAAGGTCACTTTTGTAACGAATAAAACATTACTATGTTGAAGGAGCAACACAAGTAGAAAACCATGAGTAAATAGAACAGATTTCAAATTTGACTCCTATAATTTACTAGTTTATGACAATAATAAAACACCAAACCTCTTGAGACATGGTTCCTCCATCTATAAAATGGGGCCACATATCTATACAAATTTAAGAACTAAATCACTTTTTAAAATGTTAAGTGCCTAGTATACAAAAGGTGCTTAATAAACACTAGTTCTGTTTCTTAATTGATTCTTAGAACCAGGGAAGCTGCCGAAGATTTATAAAAACAATGTGATGAGACTTGTGACTTACAAATATTTATCTGACAGCAGTATACACAATAATTAGAAGTAAGAGGAATTAGGGCAGTCTCATCCAATCCTATTAACTCTTTTCTTATTAGCAAAATTTTTTAAAAATTTTAATCTGGTCAAACTGAGTATTTGTACCTAGCACTAAGTTTTACCATTCCTTACCTAAACTGTGTAAAAGAACAACTGGACTACCTTATGGATATTTACCGAAAAACATACTGAATTAACTGGATAACAAAGTCATATATAGTGATTAAAAAGTGAAATTAGTCTGTGAAAATAGCACAATGATTCCACAGCTAACAAGGAAAAAATTGAAAACATAGTAGAATACAAGGTCTATCCTTCCTTCTTACTAGAAAAGCAAAGACTGCAGATGATATACTTTAAAATGTACATCAAGAAAATATATCTAGTGATTACTCTGGGGAATTTTTATGTTAAACAGTACAAACACTAGAACTACATATAACTCTTTATTAAACTTCTATTCTGAAAACTAAGAGCAATTCAGACACTTGTAAGACTGTCCTCTTCCTTCTAGTTTAAGAGGCACAAGGTTGTTAAAAGAAAAGTAGCAACACAATGTCAATGAATGGACCTGAGTACTGCAGAAAATTTTCAACTACAAACCTAATCCTTGCCATAAGAGTCACATCTTTACTAATATTTCTTATACTTATCCAAACACCTTAAAAGTAAGACTCATTTCTGCTCTTCGATAGCATAAACCTCAAAATACTGAGATACTTTCCTATCTTAAGTTACAGAGTGTTAAAAACAGAAACTAAACACTCTATCACAAAAATTTTTTTTTTTTTTTGAGGAAGATTAGCCCTGAGCTAACTGCTGCCAATCCTCCTCTTTTTGCTGAGGAAGACTGGCCCTGAACTAACATTCGTGCCCATCTTCCTCTACTTTATATGTGGGATGCCTCCCACAGCATGGCTTGCCAAGCAGTGCCATGTCCGCACGCGGGATCCAAACTGGCAAACCCTGGGCCCCCAAAGCGGAACGTGTGAACTTAACCACTGCACCACGGGGCCGGCACCCACAAAATGTATTTTAAAAGTCTCAGGGGCCAGCCCAGTAGTACACAGCAGTTAAGTTTGCACACTCTGCTTCAGCAGCACGGAGTTCGCCGGTTCAAATCCCAGATACAGACCTACGCACCGCTTATCAATCCATGCTGTGGCAGGCATCTCACGTATAAAGTAGAGGAAGATGGGCATACACGTTAGCTAGGGCCTATTTTCCTCAGCAAAAGAGAGGAGGATTGGCAGTGGATGGATGTTTGCTCAGGACTAATCTTCCTCAAAAACAAAAAAAAGTTTCAGGAGGAAAGGGCCTTAAAACTAAACGAAGATGAGTTGAAGGCATGAACTCATCACCCTTTCACTGGTCATTGAAAAGTGGAAGGCTTTTTATCTAATAGAGTAATAAAATTCTACTATATTGAAGATAAACTTTAATACTGAGGCTTGAACACATCCTAATTAATTTGATAGTGGCAGTCTCTGAACCATGATTAAAGTTTAAATTAAAAGTAAGATAACTTTACATGACATTTACAGTTTTCACACCAAATTCACAGTAAACTACCAATTAGACACTGCGAGGAACATCCACGTTCTTCTTTCTAACGATGCTCTCAGGCAGGTTACCTGCTAGTATTTTGAAGTCAGCTCCAGAGCTTGTCATGGAGTCACTACATAGTGATTTTCAAACTGTGGTGGAAAAATTCTTTCACCTAGAGTTGAGAAAGACGGATATTGGGCAAACAGTTGCTCTCTCCTTCCAAGTGTCTCATCCGAGCAGTGCTTTCTTTATCTGATTTACAGGTTCACTTAACTCAAGCTTTAGTTTAAAAAAAAAGTTTTCAGATTTAAAAAAAGTTTGAGAAATGCTAGACTAGAAAAAAATTGTCACATAGCCCTCAAAAAGATTTTGCCATTTATTTCAATGAGTATGGTATTACAACCTCATGGGACAAAGACAGTTTCCATGAGGTTGGCTGTAATAGGTTGTAAGGGAATTTAATTTCAGACACTTGGATAGTTTATATATCCACGAATTACCCAGTGGTCCTCAACATCCATGTCAAAACTGCCCTCCATTAACTAATCAAGGTGGTTTTTCTTCTACGCTGAGAAAAAAAAGAATCCTTTCTGGGTTTTGTGCTCCCAATAATAAACTAATGGCCAATATCTATCTGCAGGCTGTTTAACTGGAAAATTCCTTTCAAATACGTTTAATGGTAATATTTAATTATGTCAATTCACACATCTTTTTGATTTTTGACGTTAACTTTATTTTCATGTAACTTGTTCTTGTCTTCTCCTAACATCTAGCATCATGCTTATTCTTACTCATGAAGAAACCAAGACAAAAGTAGCAACGATTTACTACTCAAAGTTATAGGGTTAAGTCTCTTGATGACCAAATCTTTACTTTCTTAAGCATTAGTGCTCTTTTAATAGTAGGCAATGCAATTTCTCATTTTGCCTTTAAGATTATCTTATAAACTTATATTTTATTTCAAGGAAATGTTTACATTAAGTATCCTTACAAAAATTAATGATAATATATAATTTGAGTGGAACTGCCTTACAACTGTCTGCTGAAATGAAACTACTACAACTAAGTTTTCTAAGATATTTTACTAAGCCATTCAAAGACAACATGCCCCTTTTAAGAGTTTTAATAACATGAAGTTGCTTTCTGCAAAAAAAAAAAAATTTTTAAGTTCTACAACGAATCTAGGAAATCAAAAAAATAGCTTCTTAGTAATTCTGAATTTAAACTAAAATCTTGCTTTGTACCTTTTCACAAAACAATTACATTGATTAATAAAAGGCACAATTTTTAAAATATTTTATACTTCTAAGTTATTATGCCGTGTCAGGAAATTCCCATTGGCCCTATTTTCAAAATATATCCCGAATTTATCACTTTTCACTACCTTTACTGCTATAACTCTGACCCCACCCATCATCATCTCTGGCCCTAGATTATTCCGAAGGCTTCTAAACTAATATTCCTGCTTCCACTCCTGATCCTCTTTCCCATTCTATTCATATTACAGCAGTCAGAGTGTTCCTTTTAAAATCTAAGTCACAGCCTCCCATTCTTCTGCTCAAAACTCTCTAGTGGCTCCTAAAAGTAAAAGCCAAGTTCTTTCAATGGTTTATGAAAGATCTGCCTTCTCCAACCCTATCTTACTCTCTGACCTACTCTCATACTATTCTCCCCATTCTCATTTGGCGCTAATAACACTGAGAACACGAAGCTGTTCCTCAACATGCTAAGCATGTTCCTGCTTTTGCACTTACTTTTCCCAATAACCCTCCAAACCCCCCTTGCTAACTCCCTATCTCCTAACTTATTATTCAACTTACTTATTACTTGTCATTAACTCTATCCTTCTCTCCACCCCACTGCAGGTTTAATAAAGATCCATAAAGGCACAAATTTTGTTTATTTCATCAATATATCCCAAGACCCTAGAACAGTGCCTCCCACATAGTAGCTACTCAATAAATGCAAGAATCCTAATAAATACTAAAATCAAAATGCTTTTAATTATTTGGCAAAAAAAGGTAAAACACTGTTTACTAAATAAATGCTGAAATTTATTAATCTAAAAGGTTTTCCAAAGCTATTTATGGAGAAAATATACATATATTTCAAAGTCCCAATAATTTAGTCAAAAATTAAGCTGTCAGAATGAAGACTGTGATCTATAATAATGTATTCAACCAGAATCATCATCTAATTTTTAATTCTGACATTCAAACATTTTTTTAAATCACAAATATTTATATAGGAAATTACATTTTGAAGACCTAATTACATAGAAGGAGATTTGTAATCACACGCCCCCATCTTCAGTCAAATAAATAAAATATCCTTATATAAACAAATATTTAAAAGAGAAGACAGATCCAAGCCCAAAGATTATCATATATGCCACAATCTTAGGTAAATTATCTAGAGTAGTTTAAGAATAAAAATATCAACTGTATACTAAAAGATGAATATAGCATAATACTGATATATTACTTTTCTTAATGTTGCTCTTTCTCAAAGACAAATTTATCAGTGCTGTGAAATATTAAAAAAGGAAATGAAAAGCCATTTTAACATATATCAAACAGTCAAATAAACAATGTAATACTTGTATAAGTCAATCATATTCTATAATATTTTCTTTGACCAAGGTTTCCACCACAGAAGCATACAATTTTAAGGTTGAAAGGAACACTAAAAAGTCATCATTCCTATGAATTAGTCTTTGGACAAGACTATAATCCAGTGAATAAAAAGAGATCTATTAAAAATTTGAAGAATTTATGTAATGACTAAATAACCTGGAAGCATATCCTGGTAGGATTCAGGACTAAACTGTTAGGATGGAAATTTTGTTTGTTTTTTTACCGTATTCCCATCATCCAGCACAGTGCCCAACACAGAGTAGTGCTCAAATATATGATGACGAAATGAAGCAATCTCTAGACTCAGATCCTAAACCACTAAGCAATCTTGAAGCCACTTTTGTAGTCACAATTAACAAAAATCACATAGTGCTATGGGCTCATGTCTAGTACAGCAGAATATTCTAACATAAAAAGTTCAGGTTTTTTTCAAGACCTATAGTCTGCTCATTAACACAAATTATGGGTTTATAAACAGTAAGCCTAAAGACTCAAAGGAAGTACTTCCAGGAGGGTCCAAGTAGGCAGTACTCTGAGAGTTCCCCAAGCCCTACTCAGCAAAGGTAATGCTGTTTATACCCATTTTACCTTTTGATATTTCAAGCATCTGCTGTTTGAAAAAAAGTTTCACTGCATAAAATACTCAAAAACCAATGACCCAAACTATTCCCAAACAGATTAACTGCCTACCCTATTATTTAATCTATACTTTCCTCTAACAACATATTATGTCTCTGAGGCCCTGGTGTGAAAGCTATTCTAACTCTTCCTAGACCACTTCCTTATTCTGTGAACCAAAAGTCACCTCATTTATATCAACCTATGTAAATAACCCCTTAAGTATTTTGCTCTGCTTAGCTACTATATGCTCAGCTTTATGTTAGAGGTTTTGAGGGTACAAATGTAGGTATACGGAAGTCCGCTAAGCCAGTGCTATGAATACGCTCACCTCCCTTCCAGGGTCTCTGAGTCCCTTATCCTCACTTTGGAGAACTGAGAAGGGTGAGGGAAGGGCATAATTTTACATTCAATATTGTAAGGCTATAAATGGAGGGAAACCATTATTTTCATTATACAAACTACTTAGGTAAGGTTTAACAATTTTCTTAATGATAGGAACATTAAGAGGCTGAATAAGAATCTCAGGAAGGGGTAAAGACTAAAACAGATACGGATTTTTAAAAAAAGGCTCAAAAGCACTTTTTCTCACTATTTTTCAGCTTTATAGCACACCACAGCTAAAGAGACAAAAGCAATATGCTGTACAGTCATGCGTCCCTTAATGACAGGGATACATTCTGAGAAACACATCATTAGGCAATCTCATTGTATGAACATCATAGAGTGTACTTACACAAACTTAGATGGTATAACCTACTACACACCTAGGTTATATGGTATTAATATTACGGGACCACCAACGTATATTTGGTCCATCATTGACCAAAATGTCCTTATGCAGCGCATGACTGCACTATGGAACTGATAAATGCAACAGGAATTCAAAGAAATGAAAGATCAGTATAAGCTGGAATAGATCAGGGCCTGCAAAACTTTTTCTGTAAAAGGTCAGCCAGCAATTATTTTTAAGCTTCGCATTCCATACAGTGTCTGGTTACAACCATTCAACCGTGCTGTCATAGCACAAAAACAGCCACAGACAATATTTAGACGAATGCCCATGATTGTTTATGGACACTGAACTGTGAATTTCATATAATTTTAACACATCATAAAATACTATTAATTATTTTTTCAACCATTTCAAAATGTAGAAAGCTATTATACAAAAAAGGACAGGAGGCCTGATTTGGCCCACAGGTCATAATCTGTAGACCCCTTACAAAAGATTAAGTATCAGTGAATAGAGAGGATTTGAGTGAACTTTGAAAAACAGACCAGATTTGGATTTTAAAAAGACTGCCATTCCTCATGTGTGATTAGGATGGAGTAGTTGAGCACATGTGCCACCTTAGAAAGTAGAGACTCCTTATTTCATTTACTTCTGAAGACATAAGGACAACTATAGAAGGTCTTCAAGGGCAAACAAGAGTTAGACCTTGTAATAAATAATAATAAGTCATTACAGACTAGAGGTGGAATACCAGACTAGATTGAGTGGGGCACAAAGCCCAAGAGATGGACAAATATGGAAGGCTTGAAATCACCTGAACTATCACAGAACTGAAAAGAGTAATCCAAGACAAAGAGAGCTTGGTGACTGGGGGCTAGATATAAGAAATAAAGACAAATGAGTCAACGTTTCTTAATGAAAAACTAATCAGTTTCAGCAATAGGCAGTGGTATCACTTGAGTTTCAGGTGACAGTATTTCCAAAGTAAAATGAAAATACAGAAATGATGAGGCAAAGTCAAGATCAGTAACATAAATTTCAAGAGCATAAATTTTAGAAAATTATTTAAGAAACAGCCAAAGAGTTACATACTTAGTTAAGAGAGAAGAGAAGAAATCTGGATCTTTCAATTCCCCAGACCAGAGGAAAGTTAATTTCCCACAGTTCTCTAAACAGTCAACCAAAATAAAAATAAATAAAGATATATCATCTTGGCTCTGAAAAGGTAAGTAAAGAAACAAACATACAATTTTCTATCAGGAAGAGTACATGATCAACAAGGAAGAAAATGAACAAACTATATCAGAAGCCAGGCAGGAGTTTTGCCAAGGCTGTCTGACAATGACAAATACAGCAACAAGGAAACATAGTAATGCAAACATTATTTATTTCCCCATCACTCTTTTTATTAGCCTTGTGTTAATACTTTTCCCTAAATCTTTCAATCTGGCTCATAAGATACAAACTGACGATCTGACATTTATACCTTATATCTTCCCCTCACCTGCCAATCTATCCTGCACTTCCTTGTGCTTTTGGTCCACAGTGTCATTAACTTTCCTAAATGTCTTCTTTTCTCATTTATCCCAATCCTAGCAACTTCCAAATGTTATCTCCTTTATCTAAATTCCTTTACATCGACTGTTAAATCAGTATGTACTGCCTTGTATATGGCTTTTCTACTCTGTCTTGAACTGGCGTTTATTCCTAAACTGTCGAGCTCTCTCCCCACCAGAGCTATAAGCTCTTTTAACGCTGGAATATTTTATATTCCCCTGTATCACTGACAGTGCCTAGCTGCTCAATAAAATATTGGTCAAGGATAATAAAAGAGGCTAAATCTAATACAAAACTAGAAAAACGAAAATTCACTTTAACCAACTCTTGATGACAAAAAGCTGGAGAATCTAACCAAATGACACAAACGAGTCTCATTTTAACCCTAAAATTACAAAGTTATGCATAACTTTTCCCCAAGTACTAGTTCTAATTCCAAGGAGTAAAACAAACAGACATGACAAAACATTAACAACCTATTTATTTGACTGCCAATCTCAGGCATCACGGACAATCAACCTACAAAATACAGTAAAAAAAGACCAACCTTGTTTACTGTCTCTTACATTCAAACTCCTACCTGCAGTTAAAACATCCCAATTCAAATGTTTGTTCTTCTGTAAAGGATTCCCAAAGAGGCCCTGATGGAAACAGTTGTTCCTTTTCTATTTACTCTTTTATAGTTACTACCTCTTGAGCTACACCATCACTAATTTATCTTGGTATCCCTAAGGCCAGGTACACAGTAAGTGCTAAATAAAGGTAATATGAATTAATGAGTAACAAATCAGATGCTTTCAATTTTTTTAGCACAGATGATTTTTTTCCAAAAGATTTCTTATATTTACGTACAACACATATAACAGGCAAAAACAGAAGATGCCCTGGTTTGGGAGGGTGGGTTGTCAGAGGAAGTCTCAAGACATCTAGGAAAAATACGTAAGGGGTCCAAGAAACAGAATTTGAAACCCAACTAAAGTTCATACTTAAAATTCTTAGCATTGAACTATTTTCCTTAATTTCTAATACGGCTTCTCTTGGTTAGATAAAATGATCGACAACAATCTTCACTTAAACAAATAGAAGCTTGATTATTCGTCACTACACAATGGATCACTTTACCAAAGTTTCTTCATAGTTCTTTTAAAAGCCAAATTCTCCTGGTATACTTTAAATGTATTTTACAAACATTTTTTAGGAATAAAGACATTGCTAAAACAGAACACTACAATGCTTCTTAAGTCAATTATACTACTTGCATACCTTCTTGGTGTGCAAAGAAAAAATCACGGATCTCACAGCCCAAATAAATAGTCTTTAAAATAGTATCTATGGAAACTGAAGTAGTGACAATTAAAACATCCTGTAGCTACCAAGAAAATCTCTATTATGTCATTTCATATTTAAGAAGTTAATATTAAAAGCAACACTTACCTTAAGTCCTGCTAATGTTGAAAAAGTGAAAGTTTAGCACAGTCTTCATGAGACATAACTTTTTCTTCAATTTAAGAGTTACAAAAAAGGAAGGCAAACACAATTTTTATTCCTTAAAAAAAATCTTAACTTTCAAGGTCAAGATAATTAATTTTATTTTCTCCAAAAGAGTAACCGTACTAAATCTGCCATTCAAATAGGAAAAAAAGAAAGGGGGGAATGCTTTCAAACCATTTAGGACAAGTACCACGTGACAGTTAACATTAATTTTGCAACCCATTTTTTAAATTGCCAAAGTAATTTAAATGGGGGAGTGTGCTAAAAACTGATAAAGATATCAGAATTCTGTGACAATTCTTTCCTATATCAAAGTGTAACCCACCCCATTCCCCAATGCTCTTATAATTAATGAACAAAGAATGATAAAATAAGACATGCTGAGGTGGGTTAAAAAATGTAGCCTACACATGACAACCAAGTCGACTGTTGACTAGTCACCTGTAACGTTCTAATTTCTGCTTTAAGTCAATCAGATCAATACTGCTACTTCTTACACGTTAAATAGGTACATCCCGCTTTTCAATCATGTATGTCTACTCATAAAGTGCTCCAAGGCCTACTCAAGTTTTTGGTGATCCACACTTAACCGATCTCTTCCTCTGCTCTGCTATAGGTACAAGAAATGTGGGTCAATTACAAAGAACAGATGAAAGAGCCAAAAATGAGAAAGCAATTTAAAATGCAAGTAAAGCTTAATCTGCAAACTGTCTAGTAGGTTACCAAGATGGTCAGTATGTCTATCCAAAAATACTAAACAAGCGTACAGCTCTATCATATTAAAGTCATTTAACAAACTGGAATTGACAGGAAAACATTTCCAAACACATTTTACTAATATATCTTACTTAACCAAAAATTTTTCCCAATAGTTACATCTACATCAAATTTTTGTTAAAAGAACCATTTTAAATTGAGATTTAGAGAACTATTCCCCGAAGTGAATGAGAACCTCAATGCAAAGAAACACCCTCCACTACACTGTTCAAATTGAGTATTGGTTTTGGATTGAAATGGAGCCTGCACATTGGCCCCCCCACCCCCGCCCAACACCTGTAGAAGGCAGCAAAAGTAAAGACCAGTAAATACAGCGACGTATTTCACTGTTTTACACCTGAACCATTTTTTTTAAATATCGTTTCCTGCCTAACGCAAAGGAAAAAGCAAATCCTCGCTAGGAATTTAAACTTAAAAAGCGCGTACGCACCATCTGTATGCCTGTTGTGGTCTAGACTTACCACACTTACATTTGCATTTATTAAGCTTGGGCCCAAACTGGATTTCCATCTTATGGTAGAAGTCTAAGCGTCTCCCCTGCAACTTTCTCGGGATTTTACTAAACGTCCTCACAGCTCGCCTGGACTTCGAGCACCTTTCAGCCTCGGCTGCACCCGGAGCCTCCCTCCCTCGCATTTCTAATAACGCGGGCAGGGAGGGAGGGGGGAGCGAGCGAGTGTATTTCTGTGGATAAGTGCGCGCGCGCTCCCGCGCCGCTCCCCGCCCCCACCCCGATACTTTTCTTTAGTGGAAAAAGGGAGAATCTAGAGGTTATTCCAGCGAAAACTCAGGATCCGAGCCTCCCGCGCGGCTCAGTCGGCCGGCAGGACTCCGCGTCTGGGTTGCGCAGCGCAACTTCTCACCCCCTCCCCGGGCTTTAGCAGCAGATGGGAAACTGAAGGCGACGAGGCAGGCGCGGGGAGACGGGGAAAAGTGAAAGGGCCGAGCCCCCCGAAAAGCGCTCAAGTTTGCAAGCGAGGTGGTGTTTCCGCCGAGAGGCGCCCGCCCCCTCTCCCCGGCCAGGTGGAACTCGTTAGTGGCGGCAGCCCAGCCAGCAGACACCGCCACCTTCCCTCCCCGCGCACCACCCGCGACCAGGGCGCGTGCGGGCGGCGGGCGAGCGGTCCCCGGCCGCCCCAGGCCTCCGCCGCGCCGGCCCCATCACCTGTGGAGAAAGCGCCCCCTGCCCGGCCTCTGCCCTTCACGCCGACCGTGGCCCCGCGGCGGCGGCGGCCGCTCCCCGCCCGGCCTGCGAGGACGGAGCGCGGCGCCGGGGCCCCAGCCCCTTGAACTGGTTACAACCGGCGGCGGCGAGCGGGGCACCGGGCGGCGGGAGGGTCCCTAGCGGGGCGGGGAGGGGCGGGCGCAGGCCCGGAGGAGCCCGGGGGCGCACGGTCCTACCTAACACCGTCGGTCTCCTCCGTCGCCTCCTCAACGGCAGCGGCCCCGGCGGTGGCGGCGGCAGCGACATTCCTGGGGAGCGCTCCCGCCGCCGCCGCCTCCTCCTCCACTCTCGGCTCGCCTCTCGTCCCCGGCGCGCTCACCGAGCGCCGCGTCCCTCCAGCAGCCTCCCCAACACACACGCCCCGAAACCTCAAGCCCTCCGGCTCCCGCGGCCGAGAAACCCACCCTCCCTCCCTCCCCGCCACCAGCGGCGGCCCCGTCCCTCCCCCCTTCCCCTGCGCCCGCCGCCGCGCCGGGCTCAGTAATGGCGGCCACTCGGGCTCCCTCGCGCTGACGGATCTCTCCCTCTCTCCCGAACTTTACCTCAGCATCTCTCCCAGCGCGCACCGCCGGAACGCGCGCGCGCGCGCAGCCACACACCCGGCCGGGGGCGGAGCGGCGGGGCAGCCTCGACGGGGCGCGCGCGCGCGCACCCGCGCCGCCCTCCCCACTATCCCCCGCCCCCGCCGCCCTCACCTCGCGACGCCTCCCGCGCCGCGCGCCCGCTGGGCCCCGCCCCTGCCCTCGTCTCCCGGGAGCCTGGGAAGGCGCGAGCGCCCGAGCCGGAGGGAGGGGAGCGAGCGCGCGGGGCCGCGTCCTCGCCGGCGTCCCGGCTCCCCGATTGGCTTCTGCCCCTCCCCCTCCTTCCTCCGCCTCTCCCACCCATTGGTTCCCTCTCCTACTCCATTCCTTCTCACCTTTTCCCTTTTACCCGTTGGCGTGAGTATTTTTTCTCGGCTTTCTCCTTTCTCCGTAGTCGGCTCCTCCTCCGTCCCATCCTCCACGCTTTAGAGGCTGCGGACCGCGCAGCCCTGAGCTCGGCCGTCTCCGACCTTCCCTGCTTTCTCCCTTTCCTTCGGTTCCGGTTTCTGGCCGTAACTGAGAGCAACCCACAATACTGCAAAGGAACCTGATATGTATTGTGTTAGCCGTTGCAAAACATCGCAGGGGCACTGAATGAGTCTCGAAAAATCACCCTATGGTCTCCGCGCATTAAAGAATTCAGGGGAGAACAAAATGCGCCCAAGCTCGTTCGCAGGGACATGCCCGCTTGCATGCCCCGGTGTAGGCAGCCGCTTTTCTGCCTGGGGATCGCTCGCCAACTACAGACATCACCCGCCCGGGACGTGGTGCATGCTCACCCAGAAGGCAAAACTCCATGGGAGCGAGAAGAATATGTTTCTCCGGCGACACTACGCAGGGACGCAGGCAGGCCCTTGATTTAGTCCGGTTTTAGGGAAGTTGAACGAGATGCCAAGACTTGGGGCAGGTTTTAGGGTGGCCCCAAAGACCCGTGCTCACACCACTGCCAGTCCAACCTCAGGAACCACCGGACACCTGGCTTTTATTATCCTGCCTTAAATGTATTCAATATTTTTTGAGACTTCTGGACATTTCACGACTTTGGGGGTACACTGGGCTTTCTGTGTGTTTCTCGTCTGGGCATTGGCACTGAATAGTGGAGAAAGGACGATAGAAAAATGCCTTTCCTTTTACCATTGAAGAAACTGAGGTCTTGTGACTTTCCCAAGGTCACCAGAATCTGTCTTACACAGAGGTCTTGAAATAGTTGCCAGCAGATGAAAGCATAAGCAAAAACATAAGTCTACCCCCATTCGTTGTTAAGTCTAAAAGAAAGAGGTAATTTGGGGGAGAATTTCTCTTTGAGGAAAGATTTGTTTCCTGCATTGAAAACAGTTTATCACTGGTTAACATATAAAAGTCTTTTAAAGTTAACATATAAAAAGTATCCTAAATTCAAGTTATTCTTCATTTCTTATGTTACATAAGGTACTGAAATTAGCCAAGGTTGCTCTTCAGTGTTATAATGATGCAGCTGCTGCCAACCAGAAGTACATTTACGGTCTGTTAGTAAAGAAAAACAAAAGCTGCCTTTTGGTAAAAATCTGTTAGAAAATATTTGTCAGTAAATCTGTCACAATATTCCAGCAGAAGTTCTGTTGGTTTGTTCAACACCTCTACCCCTCTACTCTCCATATTTCTCAAAGGTGAACTTAATAGACAAAAGAGAAGAGACGTGATTAATTTCTCTGTATGTCTTACTCCCTAATTTTAAAAAGGCATGACTAAAATTCCTTACTCCAGCCACTCCCTTGCATCGGAATGGTACCAAATACTGTAGGTTAACTAAGGTCTGTAGGTACTTCTTTCTTTCAGTTACAAACCATAGGCAAGGAAGGACTCTAAGAAAACTTGCAATGAAAGTAAATATGGAGGGGCTAAAAGGAGAGGAGCAAACTGGGGACAGGGAGTGGAACCATCAAAGTGAGGTACTAATGCTGGTATAGGTTGAAAAGTTCATGCAGTTAAATGCACTTCTTGACTTGTGTACTAAAAGTCGTTAAAAATACAAGAAGCCAATTCAAAGTCATAACTTTGAAGTACTATAGGGGTCCACCCTAAAGATACTTTAAAAATTATGTCCTGAATAATCAGAAATTTCATAACCATGAACATGCATCAACATAAACCAAAATCAAATAAATCACAGCTTTTAAAGGAAATGTTAACGTATACAGAAGTCACCTTTAATGCTTCCTTTAAAACAGGACTTGATTCTGAAGAAGGAGGACATGATACTGGAGGAAAAAACGACTTGGAATCTCATTGTCTCATAAGGAAGACAGCAGAAAATGTAAAAAAACACAAAAAACAGGGTTTGAATATGATAATTTTCATAGCTGACATTGTTTTTAGTCCTCCTACATCATCTATGTTGATCTAAGAGTCTAGAACTTTAGGACTTTGCTCTTTATTAATACGAATAGTCTAAAGCTGCTGCCCAGTACAAATAAGTTAAGAAATTTGTATCGTTTTTATGGTTTTTTTGCTCTGCTCAAAAAATCACACAGTTTTCTTTACAAACGAAAATCTGAAAATGGGAATTGGGGGCTAAATGCTCAGATGGTTGAAAATGCTCAGATATCTACAAATAAGAAGCAATAAAGAGCAGAAAATAAAACAAAAACCAAAGGATAGGATGGCATTTTTAACAATTGGTCAGGAGCCATGCCTTCAGAGAAATAGCTTTAAACACCCACCCCCCCCCACCCGGAAGAAGACATTTTGAGAATATAAGTAATTTATTCACATACACACACACACACACACACACACACACACACACACACACGAGAGAGATGGAGTCAATATTAGCAAGCCCTTTCAGATCAACTACTCTTATCTGAAATAAAAAAACTTAAGTGCTTTTTCTGCTGTACTGGATAATTAAAATCACCCGAAGCTTTGTTCTTCATTTACTTTGAAAAAATTAGCAGAGTAAGATTTCAGTCAGGCATTTTAGGTTTTGAATTTAAATATTCTCTACAAACTTCTAGGTCTTTAACACATCCTAATAAAGCATTAATATGCATGGTCTTTTTAGGATCAAAAGAGATGGCAGCCATAAAAAATGTTATCAAAATTCCAGCTTCTACCATCAGTGCTTAACACTACAATGTTCAAATGTTTGATGTGATTTGGCTTCAAAAGAACTTACCCTATAGAAGCGGCTACACCCCCTGCTGGAAATCACTGATCATAACCACTTTGTCTTTTGTAGCCTCAACCAAGAACATATGAAAAGCCAAATAAAGGGCCTTTCCATTCACGACAAAATTGACCAATACTTTTTGCCTGTCTGATATAAGGCAGACTTTTGGAGAACAAAGTACCTCAGAACATCACCTTGATTACAGACAAAAAACACAAAGGAGTTGAGGAATAATGAAGGCAAATAACTAAATGACCAAAGCACAGAAAGATTGTTTATTGTCTAATTTCCTCTGGAATTTCACAACTCCTTTCCACTCCCCACCTAACCCCCACTTCCTGCCTAGACTTCTCTCTTTCTCTCAGTCTGGTACAGTTTGGTCTATTGGGAGGAGGCAAGGCAGGGGGAGATGGGAGGTTATTCCCACTCTAGGCAAACCATGATGTACCAGTGACCACAGTAGCCATTTGCTGAGATACGGTGCTGAAAAGCTTTCGCCAAATTTTTTTTATGGCTACCAATGATATTTTCAGCATGAAGAAAAGGTGCTAATTATGTCTTGGCTGTTACTGTAGAAAATATTTTGACAAGAGTTAAGGTAATTGTGAGCATGGGACTGGAGCACTAGGATAGTAATGCATTGACCTTCCTGGCATTTTGTTCCACAGAGCTATGTTCTGTTGATTTTCCAGAACTGTATTTTCAGACTGAAATCCTAAAGATGGTATCAGATTCTAGCTTCAAAATGTCATGTTCATGCCGCTCTGGTCCTATGACTTAACTGAAATAGCGAAAGCAGAACTCTATTTCTGAATAATTAGTATTTTATAAAGATTAATTGTAATGCAGACTCCTTTTAAAGGAATAACAATTCATTCAGGCCCCACCAGCACAAATACTTTAATTAGACAAAAATCTTCAAGTTATTTCCTTTCACAAAAGGAGGTATTGTTGGGCCATCTGGACCCTCCATTGAGTTTTTATGAAAGATCGCAGCTTGAATTTAATCAACCCCAATAAGGTTAACCCCATAAAGCTAAAAAATAATTGCTAAGGTTGCAAACTGAATTCTCTTTGAGATTGTTACCACTGTCATTTGTAAATCCTGGGAGACAGGAACTTGTATTGCCTATTTAACCAGAAGAACATAATTTTTGTAAATATCACTTATTCCCACCCTCGTTAGGCCAAATTTAGATTGTAAGCCCCTCTAGATAGGAATCACAAATGAATATTTGGCTTTATACAATAACTAGAATATCATTAGTGGAAAGCTCACGTTTGATGATGATAATGTGAAACATTCTAGGTTTTATGGATTTCTGGGGATTTCTGGCTAACAGAAGGCTTTAAGTTATATTTTGAAGTACAGCTGAGATAATCACATTGGCAAATACAAATCATTTAAAGAAACTGCTGAGTTAGCCCCTGAAAGTTGAGTTAGATGTCCTTCCCCAAGTACAACCCCCACTTCACATAGCATCTCTCTAATAGGTAAATACAAATTACCAGCAACATAACTGTGGAAGTACCGGGGAACATTCTAAAGAACTGGCGCAGCATAAGAGTTTCTGAAATCAGTAATAATGTGTCTAATCGCTTCACAATTAAGGCTTTGTCATTTTTCCCTATTGTAAGCTGCGATAGATGGTAAATGTTTGCTTTTCCAATTCATGCTTCTGCATTTTCTTCAAAAAGCTTCTTAAGTAACAATGTGATTTTTCTGATGGATGCACAGCTTCTTTCAAACACATCTGTTACATAGCAAGGAATAATAATACTGATCTTCCCCCAAATGGGCTTCCCATCTCTCTTCAGCACAGGGCTGTAGCATATATTTCATTTATTTCCAGCTCTAGTTCCCCTAGGAATAGACATTAAATAACTCCCTTATATTCTTTCCTAAAAAAGTATTTACATTAGGAATTCTGAGATTTTACAAGCATGATAACATGTAAAAGTAAAAGTAAAAGTAGCAAAAAGTTCATGAACAGCTATGAGTCCTATAAATCAAAATTTAGAAAATTAAATTTAAGTGGCAGCAAATATTTAAAATATTTTAAAAGCATATGTTTATTGAGGTATAAAAATATCTACAATATTTTCTGTGGAAAAAAATCAGGCTACAAAGCAAAAAGGTAGTATGATTCCATTTTTGTAAAAAGAAAATGTTCTGAAAACAAGATGACAATATTATTGACCAACGTATTAACAGAGATTTAACCCAGATGGTGTGATTATAGCTAATGTTTATTTTCTTCTTTTTGCTTCTCTGTATTTTCTAATTTTTTACAATGAACATATTATTTCTTTGCACAATAAAAATTTGGATTATAGCGGTGTTGAAAACTGAGAAAGAAAGACAATGTATAAAGCAAGATTATGTAAATTGTCTTGAAGCGATTGAACTGCCTACCATATATATCTCCTTATTTTCTCTTTTATTCTTCCCTTCTCTTCTTTTTTCCCTCTTATTCCCACGTTAGATGTTTCTTCTTTCTTCCTTTCTTTTTACTTTTTGATTCTCCTCCTCTTTTCCTTCTCTCTTAATTATCTCTTGGGCCTTTTACAGGCCACCTTGGGCATTGCCTGTTTCTATCTGTAGCAACTTCTGATGTAATGGAATGAAATGGTCTAGGCAAACATATTATTGCCGCCACTGGATTGTATTGTCTTAGAAGACTTTTTTTAAAAAGTTCTTACAGACCAAAACATATCAAGCAAAGAACATAGATTTTATTATCTTTAATGACTCCATGTTTTTACTTATGTAAATCTGCCACTAGTATTGCCTATATTGCTGATGGCCTCAAGGCACAGATTCTCCCCCCACCCCACCCCCTGCTCCCCACCACCCCAGGAAGATTAGCCCTGAGCTAATATCTGTGCCCATCTTCCTCTATTTCATACGTGGGACGCCTGCCACAGCATGACTTGATAAGCGATGCATAGTTCCAGGCCTGGGATCCAAACTGACAAACCCCGGGCCACCAAAGTGGAGCACGTGAACTTAACCACCGTCCACTGGGCGGGCCCCCACAGATTCTGCTTTTAAACTCTCTGCACTGACTCTGTTCAAAAGCTTTCAGGTACAGGCAATAGATAGTTTCTCTAATGCTGATAAAGCTGAGCAGATCTTCCCACATGCTCTGGTATTTCCCTTTGGACCACAGGTTTGTGATAAAATAAGTTCCATTTGGTTGGTTTCCCATGTGGATCTGCTGACGCTTAGATTACCTGTGGTGTCTGTCACCCCAGGGTACTGAGGGTTGCTCTTCTAGGTCGGGGCATTTATCTTGTAGCGCACTCCTCCCCCACTGTATCCTCCTCAGCACAGTACAATCAACTACCAGTTTAAAGAAAAGGTTAAAATGGTCTCCCTACAGTGCAGAGGAATGCTGGGGCACAAATGAGTGGATAGTGGAAAGACCACCAAACTGGGAATCAGGATACCTGACTTTTTATCTCAGGTTCTGCTTGCTGTGCAACTTTCAGAAGTCATCGAATCTCTCTGAGCTGAAGTTTCCACATCCACAAAACAGTCCCTTTGCTACTCTAACATTATTTAGTTTGAAATTATTTTACAATGTTAACCCATAGTCTAGGCTTCACTTTTTTTGTGGTTCACACTTAACACCCATCCAGACCCACCACTACACCCAAGACAAAGCTGTTGCTCTTAGCTTCCCTGTTGGTTTTGTCTGTCTTTGTCTCCCCACAAAGAGAGAAAAACTTCATCCCGATAAGACCAAGTTAATTTGCATTCCTCTAAAATCTATTTTGTTAGGTTTGAACCTCCAGATTTTCCAGAACAAGCCTGCCCCATGCCTGTTATAAGGTCACCTGCTCTGAACCTTCTTTGCCAAAAGGTTACCTTATAGTTTCCAAGCCCACAATTCTTTATACTCCCAGAATTTATTCATCACTTTGCACCCTCCAGGCCCTGCCCCACCAGCAGTACAACCCAGAGCATCAAGTAGCCAATCCTGGGTCCTCACAATCCTGCTTAGTAATCTATTCAGGCTGGTCATAGTGTTACCCACGTCTTTTCTTCCTTGTGCCCATTTAATCAGTCCTGTTTCCATCTTCAGGCCCAAATAACCACTAATCTTCTTTATATCTCTAAGGATTTGCCTATTCTGGATGTTTAATATAAATAGAATTATGCAATATGTGGTCTTGTGCCTCTGGTTTTTTTTTACTTGTCATAATATTTTTAAGGTTCATCCATACTTCAGCCTGCATCCATAATTCCTTTTCATTGCTGAATAGTATTCTACTGTATGGATATACCACATTTTGTTTATCCATTCACCAGTTAGTTGACATTTAGATTGTTTGTACTTTTTGGCTATTATGAATAATGTTGCAACAAACATACAAATGTTTGTGTGAATATATGTTTCCATTTCTCTTGGATAGATACCAATGGATAAAATTGATGGGTCACATAGTAAATTTATGTTTAACATTAAAACAAAATGGCAAACATCTTCCAGAGTGATTATACCATTTTACACTCCTGTCAGCAATGTAGTTTCTCCACAACCTGGCCAATACTTGTTATTGTCTGTTCTTTTTATTATAGCCTTTGTAGTGGGTATAAAGTGGTATCTTATTGTAGTCTGAATTCACATTTCCCTAATGACAAATGATGTTGAGCATTTTTTTATGTGCTTATTAGTCATTGGTATCTCTTCTTTGATAAGATATCTATTTAAATCTTTGCCCATTTTTTTAATTGGGATGTTAGCCTTTTAATTGAGTTGAGCCTCACTGGATCTTAAATTCTTGGACTGAATTTTCAAAAAAAACTCCTTAAGATTTTTTGGGGGCTGGCCCCATGGCTGAGTGGTTAAGTTCGTGCGTTCCACTAAGGCGGCCCAGGGTTTCACTGGTTTGGACCCTGGGCGTGGACATGGCACCACTCGGTCAGGCCACATTGAGGAGGCGTCCCACGTGCCACAACTAGAATGACCTGCAACTAAGATATACAACTATGTATTGGGGGGATTTTGGGAGATAAAGCAGAAAAAAAAAAGATTGGCAACAGTTGTTAGCTCAGGTGCCAATCTTTAAAAAAAAAACGAAAAAAGATTTTTCCTTAATGCAGTGATGACTTGACTTTAATATTTCCCAATACTTCCTAAGAATCACTTCCTTGCGCATTTGCAATACTTCTTTTTCCCAACTTGCAAAATGTTGTCAAATATACAATATCATTGAGTAAAATAATTTCTCTTCTTGGGCATTATTACAGCCAGTTTACTTAATTGGCAATACATAGTTTTTGTTTAGACTTTCTTTCTCCATTTAGACTTTCTTTCCCCATTCCTCCTTGTTCAAACAGATCACTTCATGCCAGTTGTCCTATTTGATTTTGTTGTTAGAAACAGTACACTCATTCTCCCAGGAAATCTGAATGAAGGACTATTAAACAGTGAGCTATACGCTCCCTCATCCACAACAATTGGGATCTCTATCTCAATAACATGAGCCTTGAGCAGGACTTTTGGGGCATTTCGATCAAAGTGAGTAACTACAACTAACCTTCTTCTCCTTGGTACCAATTCATTTTCAGTTAGTAATTATTTTTGAAAGTGAGTTAACTCTTTTAAGCCAAGGGAGTACAATTTTAGAGCACTTCAAAGTGATCGTTTCATTGGATACCTCGCAATACTGCCATGCCTTTTAATATTTTGCAGTGCAAGGCAACTTCTTGGCCCCAAAGAAATCATATGCCACAGTGATTTAGGGATTAGCAAGAAAAGAGGCTACTGCAGTGTGGATACTCACTTCTGATTTACTGTGAGTACATCCTTGGTGTGGCCTGCGGGGTCATGTTACAGTGGTACGCATCCCAAGTGTCATCCTAATTCTAAGGAAAGAGCTCTGGCTTTGACAGTGTTCTGTATGTTTGCCTTGTATTGGAACAGGCTGCTGACAATTCTTTGAATTCACCTGAGGGTAGAACTCTTCACCCTCCCCAGTCATCTCATCAGTTAACATGCTGCAATAGGCTGCCTCAGCCCACCATTCACATGAGTATTTTTAGCTAAATCATCACAATAACAGGTATTTGCAAAGGTATTTTCAGATCAGATGCCACTATGTACACCTGCAGCTTAGAGAGAACACTTGCCTATCAAACTCTCCCCAAAACGGAAAATAAATACTCCGTAAATTGCTAAGATGAAATGTCCTCATTTGAAAATGGAAAAGTCTTCATACAAAGTGGAAACGTTTTAGGAATGCTGACAACCTGGAGATCCGGAAACTCACCTTAGTCTTGCTAGTCATGTTACACTGAGCCAAATCTTATTTAGTTTGACTTTTTAGTTTAATTTTGTTGAGAACTCTTATCACTTGAAAGTGATATATATAAAGTGTAAGCTGGTTGTAGGGTAATTATTTTTAATTTACTCTAGATTATTTTATATATGAAATAAATTTGGAGTTTCACATATTCTGGAGATTCAATATAATCCCAGATTTGTTCAAATATAAAAAAATATGAATACTTAAATAGCCTGGAAAGAAATATATCAAATTTTAACAGTGGCTATTTCTAGGTAATTTCCTGAAAAATGTATTCATCATATAAACTTTCTCATATGTATTTTCTAATATATCTATATACTTTCTTAGGATTTTTAAAAAGCATATTTTTTAATGCTGCACATACTAATCATATCTTCTCATTTACAACATTCCTTAAAATTACACTGACTGGCAGGATATGAGAACAAGAGTTTTGAAACTTAGGTAGACCATCTCTTTGGAACACTATTTTGATATACTCTCTCTTTTAATGACAATCCATTTGTACCCAGTATGTGCTAAAGACTGCGCTCCAATCAGAAATATAAACGTGAAAGGCATGGTTCCAGCATGCAGTTAGCTCATTTTCATGTCCGAGGAATGGATCTTAACTGAGAAGTAGGCCTATAGATTACATACTTTAATAAAGAGCAAATGAGTCTTTCAATTTCTATTATTCTGTAATAGCTTCATTATTTACAATTTATCATTTTGAACATGACAAGAATAGATGATAGATAGATAGATAGATAGATAGATAGATAGATAGATAGATAAAATCTTCCAAAGAATAACAAATTTGGGCAATAATTTCTTCTTAAGCAAATTAACCGACTAACTTGCTCAAATTACTTTTGTGATTATGGTATCTTCAGACTCACGTTCTGAATGTTACAGGCACTTTGAATCAACTCATTTTTCTCTTCTCTTGTCAAATTAGCAGTCTCATGGATTTGTTTTTTGCAGTATTTAGGTTAGTGCCATACCACCAAATGACACAGAGGCCATTCCAAGACCAAGTGAAGTCTTGTTTTAACTGGCACATAACTGTTTTTATTTGGGTTTCTGTGGAATTTGGAAGTCTGCAACTCATCCAAAATAAGGGCATTCCACAAATTCCATTTCATAAAAGCCATCCCTCCTTCATATACTGTTTCCATTTCCTTCAAGGTAACTCAACTTTTAGCAGGACATTCCAAGAAAAGTGATAAAGGGAGGTGTTAAGACAAAACATAGAATTCTTACTCAGCAAGTGCTCTCCATAGCATTAATAGTAGTAGCAGCAGGAACAGTAGTAATAGCAGTACAGAAAAATAATAATCATAATATAGTTAAACACTTAAAACATCAACCCTTTTAAACAAATTTAGAAAGTCAAAGAATTAAAAATATCAAGATTTTGTACATAGATTAGTTGATTCAATACAAATAATAGTCGCAATTCTTTAGCAATGTGTGCTATTTCTCAAATTGTTTAAACAAAAACTAGGTTTTTCTGGGTTGCCAAATTTTTAGCCTAAAAATCTTAGTTTTTCTTTCAAATGCAAAAGTTTATTTGGACTCCAAGCACTTTAAACAGAAGGAGAAACAGGGACAGATTCTGCTATAGAGAGGAGGCCTTAAGAGGACCTTGGCTCTGTTCTGATGTAGGATTACTCCTGTGGCATCTTGTTTCCTGAGAAATACAGCCTATGGCAGCTCCCCACATACGTGGGTCAGCCTCTTTGATGTGCGGGTAAAACTCATTAAAGTTAATGGGGATGAGGCGCAGACATCAAGGGGAGCGCGGAACCCACAGAATATAATAGCAGAGGAAGCTCTGAGAACATTCTGACTGGGAATGCGCAGTGGGTTTGTTGAATTGTAATAAGGGCTGTGTTCCGGGTCCTCATTTCATCTGGGAAAGCCTCGGCGTGCCTTCTTGGACCCTGCCTTTGTGCAGACTCATGGCAGAGTGTTTTGTTCCAGTGATGTGCTACTCACAGTCTGCTCACAGAACACAATTTAATACAGACACTTCTGAGCGCGCTAATTTGTGGGAAATATGCTCCATAAACAGCTGAAGTAACCTGGATTTTTTTGCTTGAGAAAAGAAAAACTATTTTTAAGCATATAAAAGATGCAGTGAAGAATGAACAAAAGAGAATGCGCTCACACTGTCATCAGGTCAAAAAGAAGGAAGATCTGACAGTGCTGATTTTAAAAATTAGATACCGTAGGGTTTTGTGGGCTTCTCTAGAGATGTTTAAAAACCAGAGAGAGCCGGGGGCTGCTGGTAGGTCAGGATAAAGGACTAGATGGATATATCTATGATACTACTCTTGTCAAGTGAAAAATGCCATTAAAATCAAATGTTCTGTGTGTCGACATGCCTGTAAAATAAGGAGATTACCGTTCACTTGATACGAGCACATGGTAAATGATGCACCAGGGGCATGGGGTAGATGCCAATATCAGCATGCTTGATGTCCCATATCATTTCATTGGATTACTTGTCTGAGCTCTTGATCTCAGACTCATCTTTGCATCTAAACTACTGGTCCTCTGTTCCTACAGATTATATTAATAATAATAATAATAGTAACAAATGAATAAATCATTATCCCTTCCCAATATTTGTGACATTTTGAATCATTCAAAATTCTAATAAATAGATAGATGAAAGGATACTGTGTCGTGGTTCCCAAACTTTTCATATTCAGTTCACAGATTTTCAATGGTTTCCATGTGATATTTTATATTTTGAGAATCTATTGATGAGACAAATACAAAATGAACACCACAACAAAAAAGCTACCACGAATTTTCTTATCATGTTAAAATGAGTGTGTTTTGTTAATCCCAGTGGCATTTATGTACATTTGAAAAAATTGTGCCTATGGGACACTATGCATTAATTTCCGGACAATATTTGGTATGCATGTTCAAAGGTCCCAACAAGTTAGCCCTCTGAGAGAAATAACGACAGAGCCGAGCAGATCCGGATCTGCAGTAACTCCTTGAACACATGAGCAAATGTCTTCTCCTTTCTGAACCTTAATTTCCTCATCTATGAAAAAAGGATGTTGGACTAGCTGCTCTTTAAGAATCCTTTGAGCTCTAAAACTTCTTTGATTATTTCAGATCCTTTATTTAGCAACATATGCAACTGGATTTAAATGTCATATGAGGATGTAAATGTCAACATGTGGCAATATTAATATGCTTTTCATGGTAGGGAAGTTGTTCTTATCAAAAATTTATCAGTATTCCTATGCATTTATGTTTAGTGAACCCGTTATAAATATCCAACATGCCTATTCTTAAACACTGCTTTATTTTTTACATTTCATTTAGTCAATAGATCTAATTATGTTTCAATATATTTATCATTATATTATAGATGGAAACATTGAAGTCTGTCTAAAGAATCACATACTAAGTCAGCGGCATAGTTTAGAATGGAGCTGTGATCAGGAGATAATTTCTGCAAAGAATGCTACAAGTATCTGTTTATGCTCTCTTCATAGTAATGAGTAAGTTATTGAAGCAATCACTGTAGGTGATTTTCCTCTCCAAAATTATCACTGTCCTAATTGCTGATGACTATTAACTCAGTATTTTTCTAGTTTATGCTATTTGATTGTAATTGATTAAAAGATTGTAATGCTGCTGTATCAGGGTTTGTGTATGTTTTCTAAATGTTGAAGTTGAACTATATGTTAAAATATTTAATATTAATATTATTAGTGCTTATGTAAATAGCATTTGCAGGAAAATTTTGAGAGTGAATAAATTAGTGAAATTCTAATATGTGCTGTTCTTAGTAAATTTCAATAAATTATTATACCTTTTAGTTTTAAAATATCATCACATTTAATGTTTATAGACCTGTTTAATATATTTACTTTTCTTCAGTAATATGATTCTAAAGTTATCTTTAGCATTTATTTTACTCTTCTGACCATGTTTTTCCTAAAGTGAGTATATATACAAAACTACTATGACTTTATACACAACCATACTTATATGATATTTAAATGCCATGCACACATCTCTTCCTTTTCTTAGTCATTTGGAACTCTCTGTGGATACTTTAGGTGGTCACAGGAATAACTTTTATTCATAACTGTACCATCACTTTAAAGCCTAATTAAAGGAAACATTTTTCTTTTAAAATACTCGGAGTCTAGAAATAAAGAGATTCCTACTCTAAGAGACTTGGGATAGCCAATGTTTTAAGAGAAACTGAACACCCAATGTACTGAGAAGAAGAGTAGCTTTCAACTTGGAGCAAGAGGGCTACTGTCCAGAATAAACAGTACCAGTTTAACAAGGGTTAATGTGTCACATTTCACCCAGGTATAAAAAATTTTATCGAGTAAAAATCTAAGGAGTCTTGTCAAGATAAGCATGGTAAAGTTCCAGGGGTTTAGCTGGCAGAGAAAAGGAGAAAAATAGACCCTAAGACACAAGGAACTACACCCAGAAAACTTCTATAGAGCCAACGAGTATGGCATTGAGGCTTCTGTCACCTCAACTCTTCCTTCTTTTTATCCTTCTCAGTCCTGAATGAAGTAGGATGACCGGGCCACACTGCAGGCCCCTATAAGGGGTTGTCCCCTTCACAGTCACCCTGCAGTGTGGATATAGATGCATTCATGAAAACTGACTCTGCAAGCTGGAGGAAGCTTTGCACCCTGATTAAGCACTTGCAAATTCAAGGCTGCTAAGCCTTCTCTTCATGAAGCTTTCTTAGGATTGCTTCACAGGGTAAAAATTTTCCTCAAAACTATGCTGATTAATGGGGCCAGCCCAGTGACGTAGTGGTTAAGTTCACGCACTCTGCCTTGGTGGTCCCGGGTTTGCCAGTTTGGATCCTGGGCGTGAACCTATGCACCACTTATCAAGCCATGCTGTGGCAGGTGTCCCACATATAAAGTAGAGGAAGGTGGGCATGGATGTTAGTTGAGGGCCACTCTTCCTCAGCAAAAAAAAAAAAAAAAAAAAGGAGGAGGATTGGCAGCGGATGTTAGCTCAGGGCTAATCTTCCTCAAAAAAAAAAAATGCTGAATAAGGAATGGTTCATATACAAACTGGAAAGTGCTGCATGAGATAAATTGGGTCAGAAGCAACTAGTCAGAAACTCGCAAGGGTATAAATAGGTCCTTGATTGGCCACTGTGTGATGGGAGGACATGAAATGGGCATCTAGATACAGACACAAAAAGTTGAGAAACACTACTATAGTTTCAAGGCTAAGAGAAACAGTTCAGAAATTAATTTCAGCTTTACATAATCACACAGGCAGCAATTAAATGAAACAAGACAACCTGCTTGTTCAGAAATTAATTTCTATGCTAATCTTGAACCCTAAATTTTTGCTAATCCTGTTTCAGTTTAATTGCTTTTACAAAAGCACACACCCACATTTAACCATGTTTCCCAAATGCCACTGTTTAGCAGTTGTCACAGCATATTTTGTTTTGACACAGGTGTTGTCATTCTTGCCCTCATCTAACAAATTAAAAAAAAGGCAATCAAACCTAAACACAATCACACACAAATTTTGGAATATTTCTTGGTACAAATGCCCCTGAAAAATTCCAATTTTTATAGATCAGTTTGGTGCAGTCCAATTGATCTGAGATCTCTACAACAAACCTCTGAAATCACTTCCACAGGCCAAGTAAGGATCCAGTGAATTACCAAATGATGGGTAGACAATCGCTGTAATGATGTCTTTTGCCACATTAACAAACAACTAATTGTGCAGTGGTCATTTTCCAAAGTAACTCTATGCATAGACTTTAAAGAGTCTAAGTAAAACAACCATAGCTTTAATACGAACTCAGAAAGTGGAGAGTGACCTCTAACCCGTCCTTCTTCCTCTAGATTGAAATACACTTAACGACATCTAAGAAACGACTGTTTGTCCAATTGTTTTTTTCAGTCAATTGTTCATTCATCCATTCGTTTAACCAACATTTACTGAGTGCTGGATGTTGTGCTTGGTGCTGGAGACATGAAGATAAAGACAAATCCCCTATCCTCACTGTGAACGGGAGAGACAAACAGGAGAACGAGATCAAATGATAGTGATAAGCATGATAGAAGACGGCTCTCCCCTGGGAGTGAGGGAGTACCAAGGAAGGCTTCCGTCACCCAGGAGGCGATGACTGACCAGAGTCTGAAGGAGGAGGAGGAGGTGCAGTGGTGAACAGAGTAGGGAAGGGTCAAGGAATGGGCACCTGGGCAGAAGGCACGCAGAGAGAGGAGTCAGATTTGATCATTCTGTTCTTATTAGCCATCAATTTTTTTTAAATTTGAAAAAAAAAAAAAAGTGAAAGAAACTCAGCGGGAATCATTTGGAAAGACGAGTGACCCGCGATTACTCCAGAATGCAGCTCAGAGTTTTATTGCTTCAGGGCAAGAGAAAGGAGTCAATGGTCTCCAAGGACTCCTTTTCCACTTTAAAACGTTCTCATATTTGAAGCTGTGGCACAAGCTTAACAAGAAAGTGATAAAGGAGATCAAGTTTCATTTGTGCAGTCAGGCTAGGTGGAGGAGGGCCCCGGGAGAACACAGGAGAGAGTCCAGGAGGCAGGGCCCATAAAAGCCACCACCGGCTAGTCTCCCGAAACTCGACGGCCCTCACTCTTCCTAGAATATTATTCTGTAACTTCCCACTTGAGAGGCGGTGATATATCACCATTCTTAGAAATCTCTGTAACCTTTTTAAAAGGATAGCTCAAAATACGACCCGCATAGTTGTAGCCTGTATTTCTCCTTTTTAACATTTAAAAGTTCAGTATCCTTAGATGCTTCTCTTTCTGCAATACAAAGGAAATAAATGGAAGCATTTGTTCCAAACAAACAAACAAAACACAGAAAATGTACATTAAATTCAGCAGCAATCATTTTGTAGGCTTCAACAGAACTGGATGGCAAGTGTCTAATCTACTGAGAAGCACTTCATTCCATATTTGCCTGCCTCCTTCAAATTCATGCTGTGGGCTCATTTTCTTTATGCGACTCTTCATTTAAATAGTTAAACTGTCCTTGGAGGTGGTACAAGATAAAACAAATATAAAACTCAAACTGCAGTCGACTTTAAAAAGAATCTTGTGGTGGTGAAAACCAAAATATTAAGACATCATTAAAACTTCCTGATTAAATTAACACAAGGGGCACAATCTTTCCTTTTCTCCCTTCTGTTGAAGAAGCTAAAGCTTCTTTATGCTGACATCTCAATGTATTGTAAGGATCAATCAAACCACAGTGGAATTCCAACCTCTATAAAAAAGGGAAGAATAACCAAATAGCAAGGATTACTAATGTTCCAATAGACTATACTAAGTGGCACTCAAAATAGTGTGCCCTTTAACACAGCAATTCTACTTCTAGAACGCTACCCTGTGGAGAGGTAGACAAGAATGTCCATTGCTTTGCTATTTATATGGTGAAAAAGGGAAAACAAATTTATTCTCATTAAAAGAGGAATGGATAAATCAAACTTCAATTATGTTAGAACCACGGTTGGAATACAACGTAATCATTAGAAAGAATGAGATCTATTTATATGTACTAACATGAAAAGATCTCCACAACACATTCAGTGAAAAACGCATGTTGTGGGGCAGGCCCGGTGGTACAGCAGTTAAGTTCGTGTGTACCACTTCGGCAGCCCGGGGTTCACCAGTTCAGATCCCGAGTGTAGACCTATGCACTGCTTATCAAGCCATGCTGTGGCAGCTGTCCTACACATAAAGTAGAGGAAGATGGGCACGGATCTTAACTCAGGGGCAATCTTCCTCAGCAAAAAGAGGAGGATTGGCAGCAGATGTTACCTCGGGGCTAATCTTCCTCAAAAAAAAGCATGTTGCTTAGTAATATGTATATAGTTGGATCCCATGTATGTGAAAAATATATGTGCATGTATATGTACATATAGCTGTACATTTAATTTATGGGAAAGGTTTGGAAGGACGCGTACATGAGGAGGAAAGTGGGTGGAGTGCAAGGGAAGGAGGTAAGGAGATGGTAAAAAGCAGTTTGTTTCTTATGCTTTTATGTTTTTTACATATTTATGATTAAAATATTTTTAAGAATTAAGAAGAAGACAGTATGCATCAATTTTTAACCAAGAGAAAAGAACAGTAACAGCAAGAAAAAGCCTAAAATAAAGAAATTAGAGGCTACAGCACACACTAGAGAAGGGGTGTAAGAACTCGACTTCAGAAGATTGAAAACTATCTTGGTAGCAGCTTGTTCTTTTTTTGGTATCAGATAAGGTATTTTCAAACAGTGAATTATGCAACCTCAAAGCATAACATCTCTGATTGGTGTGCACTGCAACGTTATACCATACAGATTGTATCATTTCGTAATATGTGTCAAGTATGTCACTAAAAAGGCATGAAACGTATACTTTTTACCTGTGATAAATCACCTTGACTCAGTCACAGAATGAGTAGGTTGCAGACTGTACAGTTTTCTAAATGCCACATAGGAGCCCTGAAACGTGGTGACACTCCTCTCATTTTGCTGGCATAAATGACACATGCCATCAAAATCAGCCCCATCTCATATTTATTACATTTTTGACAAGCAATTTTCATTCCATAATGTTTGTTCATGTATATTGGCATAAAATAAAAGGAGACATATCAGTTCTTTTCATTTCAAAAGTGTTAAGAGGTATTTAAGTATATTTTTTTAAATGCTGGCAATTTCTTAGAATTATTAGAATTAATATGGTAAATATTTAAAGCACGATAACTTGAATAATTATAGAGGGATTTTTGTTCCATGGTACTCAGCTTTACCTAGTATTTAGTTCCTTCCAGCCCTCCTTGTCTCCTCCTTTTCTTTTTTCTTTTTTTCCTCCCATCCTTTCTTCCTGCCTTCCGTAATTACACATTAAATACCCATTACATGTCAAGCAGTGTGCTGGGTGCCAGGAATCCAAAGATGAGTATAACATAACTCCTGCCTTGGATGAGTTTGCAGCATGGTGAGGTAGCCCCATATGTAAACAGGTTAATCTGAATAAAACATGGTGTTGTAAACAAAATCCTGATGAGAAAGAAAATAACACTTATTGGGCATCTACGACATGCAAAGCAACTACATGCAAAGATGTTTTATATACATTATTCATGTAACTTGCACATTTAATCTTTGTACTTTCACATGAGTATTTTTACCTTCTTTTTGCAAATGAGGAACTTGAATTGCAGAAAAATTAAATAGTCTTAAAAAATTTCAAAGCATTCAGCAATAATCAGCAATGCTATTAAGATGGTAAATTATAAACTTGGCTAGGTTAACTGACTTGTCAATACATGCTCCTGAACTAGAACCCAAAAATCTTCCTACCCACTGCCAAAGTTCACTTTTAGACAGACAAAAAGAAATGCTATAGTTCATTACAGTGAAACACAGTGTTTGTTTTTAATAATTGGGCTTTGAATTTCAAGTATAAGAAGATAATATCATTTTATTAACAATTAATTAGAAGAGAAAAGAACTGATAATTGGGCAAGTGAAGTTTCCTGAAAATAAAAGTATTGACACTATATACAGAAAATGGAGGATTCTAGAAATGCTATTGAATGGTTATCTGACCTTTATTTTATCAAGTTTCTTTAGTTTCACAGTTTATATGCATTCTTAAATTAGGAGATAATTTTTCCCCCTTTTTGGGGACAGTATTCGTTCAGTTTCTACAGCTAAGAAGTGTCTAGAGGATTTAAGACTGTGTACTTTTTACATATTATATCTTGTAAGCTTTTGTGGGGGGAGGAGGGAGCAGGCATTTTACAGCTGGTGAAACTGAAGGTCCAAGACTATTAACCGAAGTATGAAAGAAGGGACAGTTCGTGAGCCTTCCTCATAAACGTAGTTTAACATTTTCTGTTTTCTTTGCTCATATAGATGAATGGTAGCTTGTTTGCGTCCTTCTCTGCTTCCAACAAACATATATTAAATACCTACTGTGTTCCAGGCTTTGTGCTAGGCACTGGGAGTATAAGAATGAAGTGGCTCACAGTCTAACACAGATGGACCTGTAAAGACCAAGTTCTGAGTGCTGTCCTATGTGCTTTACATGGATTGTCTCGTTTCATACTTAAAACAACTCTGTCAGGTAGGTACTAATATCATGTCCACTTTGCAAACGGAGCTAACAAGGCTAAGAGAGGTTAAGTACTCGCCCAAGGTCACGCATCCAGAAATTGGCATTGCTGGGTGGGTTTGAATTTTAATTACTATAAACAAAGAGCTTGGGGAGGCAGAGAGGCATAAAGAGGAGTGACTGACTTGGCTTCAGGCAGTCCAGAGATGCTTAACAGAGGCGATAACATCTGAGCTTTACCTCGAAAGAAGAAATAGTGGACATTCACTGGGTGGAGAAGAGTGGAAGGGCATTCTAGGCTACAAAAAAATTAAAAAAATAAGCAAAGGCATGGAGATGTAAAAGTTTGAAGAAACCGTTTGGGATCAGCAAGAAATGAGTCCACAGACCTAACGCTAGAGGAGGAAGGTTTGCATGCTTCAACAGGAGCTCAGGCTTTGTCCTGTAAGCAGCAGAAAACTAAGAAGGGAGGGGAATTAAAGATCATGTGTATGTGTGTGTATATGTGTGTGCCTGTATGTGTGTGTGTGATTAAGATAATTCTTGTGGCAATGTAGACAGCGGGCAGGAGAACAATGTCTACTTGTAACTGCAACAGTCTATGAGAGAAAGAAGGGGCTGCCCTGAGGCTCTATATGATAATGTGATTTATAATAAGAAATATATATTTGCTCTTCATCCCCAGTCCCTGACACAGAGCTCCTAAAACTCTTGTAAATTCCTAAGCGCTAAGAGCACTAGGAGCATCTTTTGTTCTAATGAGGTGACCCAGGCTGGGCTCCTGGATGGCTTCTGGAGGGGGCTGGTCACCAGTAAGACCAAGCCATGATTACAAGCTTGGAATTTTCAGCTCCGCCTCTCAGGTCCCCTCCTCTAGAGAGGCTGGAAATGGAGTTAATGATTCCTATGTGAGGAAACCTCCATGAAATCCCTACAGGATAGGGGTGGGAGAGCTTCCAGGTCGGCGAACACATCCACACTGGAAGATGATGTACCACAACTCCATGGGGACAGAAGCTCCTGTGCTCAGGACCTTCCCAGACCTCACCCTATGTATCTCTTCATCTGGCTATTTATCTGTATCCTTTGTCATATCCTTTAATACGTTTAGTAAATGTAAGTAAGTGTTTTCCTGAGTTCTCTGAGCTGTCCTAGCAAATTAACTGAACCCGAGGAGGCGGTGGTGGGAACTTCCAATTTGTAGCCAAGTTAGATACAAGTTGTGGGTAACCTGGGGACTACACCTAGCAACTGGCATCTGAAGTGAGATGGGAGCTGTCACCCAGGACTGAGCCCTTAACCTGTGGGATGTGACGCTATCTCAAAGTAGATAGTATCAGGATTGAGTTAAATTGTAGGACACCTAGCTGGTGTCGCAGAGAATTTCTTGTTGTGGGGAAAAATCCCCACACGTTTGGTGACCAGAGATGTCAGAAGTGAAGTTTTCGGGGCCAGCCCTGTGGCAGAGTGGTTGAGTTCACATGCTCTACTTTGGTGGCCTGGCGTTCACTGGTTTGGATCCTGGGTGTGGACCTGCACACGACTCGTCAAGCCACGCTGTGGCAGCGTGCCACACAGAAGAGCTAGAATGACTTACAGCTAGGAGATACAACTATGTACTGGGGCTTTGGGGAGAAAAAAAAAAGAGGAAGATTGGCAACCCATGTTAGCTCATGGCAAATCTTCCTCACCAAAAAAAAAAAAAAAAGTGACGTTTTCTGTGTGAAAGTAAAGGAGAAAGACACAGGAGGAAAAACTGGTTTTTTTTTCTTGATTTGCTCTACTTCTGGGGATGTCCAAGTATTCAAGCAGTCTATACTGAGCAGGATGCTGAGGAAGTTAATAAGACCAGGTAATAAGGGAAATAACTATGTGCACGCCTTATACATGTCATGTTATTGTGCTCAGCATTTTTGCATACATACTCGATCCTCACAACAGCCCTTAGAGGTTATTTCTTTCTCTATTTTGCAGAGGAGAAGTCTGAGCATGAAGAGTTATCTAAGGTCATAGAGGTGATCAATGGCAACTGGAATCCAAACCACCTAAGTCTGTCTTCCTCCAAAGCCTGTGGCCTTTCACAGAGGACACACTCAAGGACACTACAATTTATTTAATGGTTCCGTTCATTCCAGTTCGCCTTTGCTGGATTTAAATAAAGTGTCTTCCGGAGCCAAAGTGTTCAAGCAGCAAACGGTCTCACAGCAGATCTATAGAACACAGGCCCAGTGAGGGGCTCTTTCTAAAGTAGTCTCCATACTTCACCTTTGTTGGCCTATGGCCATTCTCTCAAAAGGGAAATTTCGAGAGATACATGGGTCATTTGCATTTGCAGTTTTGGAAACTTCCCAGAAAACTATGATCTGAATAAAAGGATGTGATATTAAGGTAAAAATTACACTTAGCTTTACCTACCAACCCAACTTCCAGAATGAAGCGTACTACTAAAATGATTTTGAGTAGACTTTGTGCATTTAGATGTATATATATACATACCCAGAAGTGTGCACACACATACAAGTACACACAGTGTCTTTTCAGAGAAACCAGGCTGGCCTGCTGCCCTTAGGACTTCTTTGTAACATTGTATTCCAGTGACTAAATGGTCTTGATAGCACATTATATCAGGTTCACACTGCTGCGGCACATTGTGACTGCCACAATACTTGTGTTATCATTCGTTACGTTTTCCATATAGGTTGGAACAGATAACCCACGTAGCGTAAGTGCTATATAAAGCTTAGTTGATGCTGTTATTCATCATTATCATTACTACTATTTTTCCAATCCAACCAGTCCCCAGCATTAGCGCTATCAGAGGTAGCCCCTAAAACTGTGTGGACGGCCTAGCAGGAGCAGGAATCTCATATGCCTTTGACCAAAGTATCTTCTTTTATCAGAAAACGGTGCTCTTCAGATCAGCTCAACCAAGCCAATCATCTGTAGATCTTCCTCTTCCATTTTCTCCCTTTTCTTCCTTTCGTTCAATAAACATTTATTAACGTGGATGATTAATTCATCCATTAATTCAACAAATATTTATTGAGTGCCTGCTCTATGCCAGACCTGGTTCTAGGTGCTGGGATGAGAGCGGTGAATAAAGCAGGCGAAAACATCCGCCCTCAAGAAGATGCTATTCTAGTGGATCAGTCAGGCCACACATCCCAACCAGACCATCTGTGCACCTGAGGGCCAGCATTAGACACCCTGTCAGGCGTGGCCATAGGTGAAGAGAGAGGAGAAAAGACCAGGCCTCCAGACAACCAACTCCCACCCCGGCCCTCTCCTCCACCAGCACACACCAGCACAGTGAAGAAAAAAATTTCCTGTTGCTCCACTCACCTCTGTGTGACGTTTTGCGTTGTTACCACCTCTGGAGTCTTACAGTTTTTGCAGCTGAGGTTGTGGCTCTCCTTTCCAACCAGCAGGTGCTAACACCAAGCACCTGGGATGACAAGCTCTTCATGAGGAAAAACCTGAACATCTGAAGGAACTGAGGGCATCTTATAAGACTCCTGACTGCAGGCCCTGCGCAGGCAACTTCTCATTAGGTCTGGGCTGTAGCGAGGAGCTCTGCCATCTAGGAATCTGTCCACACAGTCCACTCTGCTGAGCGACAAACTCCCGTCAGCAACGCCTGAGGGGCATGACCAGGGAGACGGAATTCGACCTATTTCATACTTGGCCTCCTTCTCTGTAGGATCTTAATGAGTTTCCTTAAACTAAGTCTCCTCGGTTTCCCTGAAATATAAGGAAGGAAAAAAGATTCAAAATGACTCATTTAGAAATATCCTTTTATCATGCAATATTAGTTAAAATCACTGGTTTCAAATGAGGGCATGTCAAGTAGATGACTACCATTTATCCATTATAAGAGCAGAAACAGAAACTATCTAAAAAATAGGTAAAATTAAACTCTCACAAAACTAAAAAATGCTATTTTGGCCAGTGATTCAATCTCTTTCTCTCAAACCAAACCTTTTACTAAAAGTAATACCATATGAGGAAAATGGATGTTTTGAGTTGAATTTCTTCTTTTCCCTTTCCTCCTGGTAGAGGTGAGTAACGACCAGTGAAATGGCCAAGAGGCAGGCAGGAAGCCACAGAGGAGAAGAGGAACAGCAAAGGACAGAAATAATCCACAAATGGTAGCCAGGCCTGAAACAACGTGGAATTCGGTGTATTTCCATTTGACAAGGTAAGGGAAGAGACGTGGAAAATAATAGTTATATTAGCTTAGGTAATGACAGTGATTAATAGTTGCTTGCCTCTACCATGCTAGGCCCAATGCTTGCCAGGCATTTTATATCCGTTATCTCTCAGCAATCCTGCAAGGGTGGCATTATTCTTACATTAAAGAAGGAAAATTGGAGGCTCAGAGAGCAAAGTAACTTGCCAGGTCCACATAGCAAGGTGGTGGAGACTGGACTGGAACCCAAACTCCATGCCCTTCCCTTTCACCACAGGTCTCTGCACCACTCCTTTGAATCCACTGCAAAACACTACAGGCTTCTCAAATGGGAATATACTATGCTATTATAACACTTTAAAACATATTAAATAACATTCTAATGAAACACGTAGGATGTCATTGGCCTGTGAAACACAAACCTTAGCGTACATAAAAATTACCTAGAGAGCTTGTTTAAATTGCATATTCCTGGGTCTCACCCCTGGAAGATTGAATTTCAATAGGTCTGGGGTAAGGTCCAGGAATCTACATTTTTAACAGGCATCCAGGTAATTAATATAGGTGATCCTCAGATCACACTTTGAGAAACGACATCACAGACCTTAGCCAAAATTGCCAATTCTCAATTTACTATTTCCTTGTCTTGTCACTAGCTTTATTCTAAGACGTATGGAGCCATGCCAATGAGATAGTAGTCTGATGTAGTGGGGAAAAAATATATGCTATTGGTGGGGAGAGGCCTAGGTTCTTGGTAGATCTCTGTTGCTAACTAGTTGGGTAAACTCAAACAATTCCTTTAAATGCTGTGTGCCTTTGCTTCTTCATTTTTAAAATGAAGAGTTTCTAAAATCACACATCTATGATTTTGTTTGGTTGAAGAAAGCCAATTTTTTTAATGATAATAATCTATAGAACCTAGACATTTCAAAGGTGAAATGTAAGAAACGAAGTCTACTTTCTTCATAAATTTTGTAATATCAACACAGTGCCTCCAGATATCATGAGTTTGGGGGAAGGGAATGGGAATCCAAAAATGGAAGCAGGTATAAGTTAACCTATATTTTAAAGAGAATTCAGTTGTTTGCTCAGCAACCGATTTCTTCAATCAGGCAGTTGCATCAATACTAAGAATTCTTCAAGTATATAGTACTTCAAATTTTAGAAAGCAATTTGTTGCACAATCATTCATTCTAATTTTCAGTAGTGTCTTAAAGTCCAAAGCTATTTTGACTTTGTTTTTAAAGAACTAAAGATACTCCTTGATTTACATCAACACACCCTTGGATATTGAAAACACAGGTTGAGAAGTGTTGATTTATATCTTGTTTTAAAATGGCCAAAGTAAGGCTGATTGGATGGTTGGCGTCCATGGAGACAAACTTAACAAGTGAAATGAGTCACACAAAATGAAGTCACAGGTTACAAAAGAGAAGGAAGACCCCTGGTGAAAGAACCATGGTTCTAACTCATGGAGGAAAATCATGAAGCAGACTTGTTACGCTTTCAGAAAATTGTGTACATATTTACCTCCCTTGAAGTAGTCCTCCTTGCTCTGTGACTTATTAACAACTTTCTAGGAGGCACTAATTTGGTTGTTCCAACAGCCTAGTCTAGTGCAGAATTTGGTTACAGAAAGCAACAAGGAAAAGACGTATTATTACACAAGAAATCTGAATCACCAGAAACACAAGAAACAATTCACTCAATTATGAACTAGGTTGAGACGCACTAGTTATAGCAATGTTGAGGGAGACATTAATTTCACATTTACGTAGTGTGTAATATTTTCCCCAGCATTTTGCAGTATAATTTACCAGCTCTTATTTAAAAAGGAACTTTTCAACTCAACTGATGCTAGTTTTCTCTCCAAAGCTTTCAATTATATCACAGTCCCAAAAGCATCATATTAAGTAAACTCAATGCATTCATAATCTTACATAGCCTATATGGCATAGTAGAGTCATTTAGGGAAGTGTTCTGAGATTATTTTGCATGTATCATAAGGATAAATATACTTTTTCTGCCCATTTTCTAGCTATTTCCTTAGCAAGATCTTGGAGAGTTCATAAATTGACTTTGACTTCTTCAGTTTATGATTTTGCAGCATCCAAGAAAGATAAAATATTTTCTGCTGCAGCTAAGGAATATAGTATTGCTACAGTCTATTTACTTGTATTGCAAGTTAAGCTCAGAAGTTAAAATGAAAAGGTTACCTTTTTGGGTCAAGAATTCTAAGGAAAACAATTTTTTATATTCCATACTAATCTTTAATAACATTCATGAATTGCTATGACCTAGGAAACTAAAGTAACTTTTTTTTTCTGGCTTAAAAAAAATTCCAGCCAATAACCTCTAATCCACACATAACACAAAATATGAACTCTAGAACGAAACCACTGATGAGTCATCAAAGACCAGGTGGGCACCAGGCTACGTAAGTGCTCGAGCACCCTCTCCCTTCACATTTTACTGTATCTTCTGAAACGAAAAAACAGTTCTGTGAGCCTGAAAGGTGTGGGAACTAGAGAGTTCTCTCAACTAGGACAAATGAGAAGAGTATGTCCCCAGTGGGCCAAGACTTCTATAATCATGAGTAATTGTGACTTTCAGAATCATTGGAATGCTACTTGGCCTCCAAACTTTGTGTTTATTTACCTAATTTATTAGAGGCTCTAGGCCCACTTAAATAACTTTGGGTATAATGATGGTCTAAGGATATCTAGTAATGCTGAGGGAAACACAGAGAGACAACCTTTGTTGGAAATGTGTCTATATTGTATCTAAAAAGTACATAGCTTTTTGGAGAATTGTTTAGGCATTCATAATTTTGGTAAGCTAAATAATCTTAATAATAGTTCTGAATAATCCTGGTGTCTGAAAGGCCAGAAGAAGGAATATCAAAGTAGATGAAATGAATTAATAATAATGGCAGCTAAAATTTATCAAGTATTTGACAGGAATGATCCTGGTTAATCCTCACAGTAGTCCTTTGAGGTCGGTATAATTATATGTTTCATTTTAGAAGTGAGGAAACTGAGACCCAAAGAAGTTAGGCAACTTGCTTAAGCATTCATAGCTGGTAATGTCAGAGTAAGAATAGAACCCAGGAAGCTGGGTTCCAGATCTGACAGGTCTAAACAGACGGCCTCTTTTGTTTCCACAAAGTCTAGCTCTGCAACAATGGTCAGCTTGTCTCTGCCTACCTGCCATTAGTTGCCAAGGAAATGAGACGATCTCTAAGGTGAGCAGCATAAAATGTTCAAATGAGATTTAAATAAGAAACGTATGTTTTTATGTATGCTACATTGTGCCATACCAAAGGCAGTTTATTTCATTCAGTACTTCAAAAGCCATACTATTAATTTTGGAATGTGATATTGGTGTGGAAGACTTGCCCTAACCAATATATTATTCTCTTCAATAGGAATTTTTCTGGCATTGAAGATACAACATTTAGGGACATGGAATTATGACCTCTGTGAACACATTCCAAGTTAAAAAAACTTCTCGCAAGAGGTTGGGGAAGATGGGGCAGCCCTTTACCTAGAATTTGTGGCAAGCAGCCATAAGACAGACGGAATTCTCACTCCTATCACTTTTACTGGGAAAATCTCATTGGCTTGAGGCTCATGGAGGAAACTTGTTTCCAACTCTGAGCCTGGGATGTCCTAGCAACACCTCCTCAGCTGTGGACCCTTACAGTCCAACTGTCATCTCTAGGGAGCACCGGGTTCCTCGGCCCCAGTACAGATGCTAGGGAATCCCAAGAGCCCTGTGCAATTCCTAACATCTTAGAGTGCACAGCTAAATAGTAGACACTATTTTCTTCCCTAACTTTTCTATTCTGAGTTGTGGGGCTTTTGTGTTATCTGCACCCACACAGATCTCCATGCCTTTGGAAAGTGACAATGGCCAAGTTCTCTTATCATCAATTTATTTAAAGCTTGTAGCCACAATAGACAAAGAAATTACTGGAAAAGATTGGAAAGGCTAAGAAGATTTTACTAAATTATTTACTATATTAAATTGCCTAGAAGTACAAGTGCCTTTCCAAAAGGCAGCATCCTAATTTGTAATTGCACTCTTACTGTTTAGACACAAGTTCATCCTCCATTTCATGAAACATTTTATTATTTCCTTATCTGGCAATGGTTATTCTTGACCCTGTGATCAGATAAGAAGGTTGGGCAGATGGTACTTTCCATTTAAATGGATTTTTATGCCATTAAAAGGAATGTTTGCTCTGTCTAAGAAGAGTATTGACTATAAAAGTCACAGGCTCCAGACCATTTCCTGTGGGATTTTCCCACTATCTTCCCAATTAGTCAGTCAATGTGATGTTACTCTAAATATGATCATTTATTTTTCTCTGGGGGGTTGCCTTCTATCCCACTCAAGAAAGATGCTCCTGGAAAATAAATAAAGCTTTCTATGCCCTCAGTGCAATATTTATGATTAATTGCAACCCATCGTAATGAATGACAAAAGAAAAAAGCATTCAGTTTCCTTGCTCTTCTTGTATAAAAAGCATTTGTTGCAGTTTGAGTCCCAGCCAACTTCCATTGTTTAGGAAATAATAAGCCAAATTATACCAATCACCAACAATCATAACAGAAATTACATAATTGTAATTTAGACCAATGACCTTGGACTTATGAAAATAAAATGTGGGGTATTTAATTGTGTAATATGGTGCTACAATTCTATACCTATAAACTTGAGGTTTTTATAATAGTTAATAATTTACAGTATCCTCTACCTAAACATTTCTGAAAGCGACAAAATTATGTAAGTTCCACAAAGTATGCAAATAGCATCCTATTTCAGACAAACTGGTCCATATTAAAAATAAAATAAGACTTCTGCTCTGATATAAATAATGACTTCATATATTTCAGAAATTGGAGTGGACTTTGCCACAAACGTTTAAATTGAACGGTTTCAAGGAATTGGTCTAGTCTAAATTATTAAATGATTTAAAAAAATCAACATCTTTTCTAATCAGACAAATGCCGACTCTGTTCAATACTCACTGTCAGTAGAGCTCACTGTAAGAAACAGAATAGGTTATGCATACAAAAACAAACCTCAAGTTGCATGCTTCGTATCAACAGAACGATGAATAAAAGACTCTTCCAGCACAGTAGGCAAATTTCCCCTTTAATAAGCAGCCAGGAGAAAGCAATATTTCACTGTTTGCTTTCCTTCCTCTGAGGGAGAAGGTTTCACTATGACTTATTTTACTTCCTTTTTATTCTGTCCTTTTCTCTTGGCTCTCACAGACAGCTCCAGTAGCAACATGACAATACCACTTCGCACTTGCCGAAAGCGCCTTTTCTCTAAAACTCTCAGCTGTGGTCTATGCGAGGAGAGTGTAAAACAGGGGAAATGATGCAAACATTGAAGTTCATCTTCTCATGCAAACATTTCAAGAGATCCAGGCTCATCTTAACCCCAGACCGGGAATGAGGGACACCCAGAAAAACTTAACTCCTCCCAAAGTTCATGCCTGGAATCCTTGAGGCCTTTGGCAAGATTTACCGTTTATCTCGAGCTCTGTCTCACATATAAAATAAAGCAACGCCATTTTCTTGATGAGGATGTGAAGAGTAACTAGATTGCATTTTCTAAAATAAAACGGGAAAAAAGCAGATTCTTGGAATTCTAAAAATAAGCCTAAAGTGGGTACTCAGTGTGTATCAATCTTGAATGCATGTTTCTGGAGTAGAAAACACTCAGATTTCTGTTTTTTCAAAAAATGAAAAACTTACTTGTCTAGGGAAGAAACATCTCAAAATAAAAAATGCTTCAGAATAAAATTTATTGAAAGGTTGTTGACTTTGTCTCTTCATATCTATGTATATTTACATCTGTATCTATCTACACAAGTATTTTTTAATGGAAGGAAGAAAACTTTCTTTACAAACATCAGAGGTTTCTGTTGTATATTAAGGTTATTTAAAGTTACGATCATAAGATATGGATTTTGGACTCCCCGGATTCCTGATGAGTACCCGGATTTCAGGAGTCTATATTCATCCCTTTGTTCTCAGAAGTTATAATGGCTTTCAAAACTTAGAGCAGTTTTCTCTTCACATTTTGTCAAAGATGCAAACAGTTCTTTTCCAAGTTTATCAGCTAATTAGAAGAGTTGGCTTGTGTGGGCTGGAAATTTCTCATCCCAGTTTTTTAATTTAATGAACCTGAAACAAAATATGCATAATAGCTATCTACTTTTCTACCAAGAGAAAACATAGCAAAAAAAAATTAAATCTACTGAAGTAATCAGAAAGAACTTTTTACTTTACAAACATGTATTTCTTTTAGATTAAAGAAAATATAAGTTTTCAAAAAGAGATTGCAAACCAATATATATGGTACCATCCTGTTTTTGTTTTTAAAAAAAGGATACATACACACACACACACACAAGCAAATCAAATATAACAACATTTAGAAAGGATAATTTATCATGAGCAAGTGGAATTTATCCTGAGAATGAAAGCCTGTTTCAACATTAGAAACTCAATCCATGTAATTTACCGTATCAGTAGACTAAAGAAGAAACATCATATGATAATATTAATCTTCACACAAAAGCATTTGAAAAAATTCTACATCGATTTGTGATACTCTTAGCAATTTAGGAAATGAAGGGAAATTCCTTAACCTAATAAAGGGCATCTACAAAAGACCTACAGCCAACATCATACTCAATGGTGAAAGACTGAATGCTTTCTCCCTAAGAACAGGAGCAAGGTAAGGATGTCTGCTCTCACTGCTCTTATCCAACATCACACTGAAGGTCTTAGCCAAAGCAATAAGGCAAGAAAAAGAAACAAAAGGCATGCAGGTGGAAAAGAAGAAATAAAATTTTCTCTATTTGAAGATAAAAAACACATCTAAAGATACTGAATAACATTCAGTTATTAGGGAAATGCAAATTAAAACCACCATTATATACTACTACATACCTATTAGAGTGGCTTTAAAAAAAAACTGATTATACTAAGTGCTGGTCAGGATGTGGGGCCACCAGAGCCTTTACACTTGCTAGTGGAAATGAAAATGTGATACGGCCACTCTGGAAAACAGTTTGGCATTTTCTTATAAAGTTCAACATTTATTTGACATATTATCCAGTCATCCCATTCCTAGGTATTTACCCAAGAGTAATGAAACTTATTTCCAAGTGGCTTTATTCAAATTGCTAAAAACTGGAGACAACTCAAATGTCCTTCTAGTGAATGGAAACAAACTGTGGTACATCTATGCAATGAATTATTACTCAGCAATAAAAAGCAATGAACTACTCATATACACAACAACATGGATGAATCTCAAATGCCTATACAAAGTGAAAGAAGCTGGACTCAAAAGGCTACATCTTGTATATTTCCATGTAGATGACATTCCAGAAAAGGCAAAATTATAGGAACAGAAATCAGATCAGTGGTCACCAGGGGCTGGAGATGGGAATAAGAGGAGAGATCGACTATAAGAACAACAAGGGACTTTTTTGAGCATGATAGGACTGTTCTGTATCTTGATTGAGTTGGTGGTAACGTGACAGCGTGTGTTTGTTAAAACTCATAGAACAGGACACCAAAAGTGTGAATTTTACTGTAGGTAAATATGGCATACTTAAAAAGTGAATTAACACACACAAACATGAGGACCTGGAAGAATATATACCAAAATGCTGATAGTGATTATCTCTTAGATGTGGTATTACAGGTGATTTTAATTTTCTTCCTTGGCCTCTGAAATTTTAAAATTATTCCCAATCAATATGTATTACTTTTGTTTCTAGGTGAAAAATAAAACTGAATTCTTTTCATCTGTTGAATGTAAGCCTCCAGACCTAGTTAAGACTGTAGCTGCCTCTTGGAGGCCTCCTTGATTTCAGTCTTTCTTCCTCTTCTCTTCTGTCCTTTGTCCTTTATAACAGTTTCAACATGTTCATCCTCAGCTCAAGCAACTGCAATGGTTGCCTAATGCCTATTCAAGTAAGCCCTAATTTCTTTGCCGCCTCTTCAGTATATTCTTTGATGTAATAAGATTAGGCAAAGATTCATGGAGGCTTATTATGTGCCAGGAACTCTTAGGTGCTCTACATGCAATATCTCACGTAATCTTCAATTTATAGATGCCCATAGTCCAAGCTAATAGAGACAGAAGTGCTATGATTCCAGAGTTCCAATTCTCAACCACTGAGTGGAGTGAGGTGGTCAAGGAGCATGGCATCTGGAGGAAAGCTGCCTGGGTTCTAAAACTTGGCTCACTACCTTCCAGTTTATGACCTTGGGGGAAATTACTTAACTTCCCTGAGTCTTCCTCCTGAGCATAAAATAAGGATAAAAGCAGTAACCATTCGTCAGTTGGTTGTGAGGATTAAATTATGTTATACATGTGAAGTGCCTGGTACATGATAGGTGTTCCCTCCGCACCCTCCCCCCTCCTCCCACCAGTCTTCTTTCCTCTTCATCTCTAGCAGGAAGCTTCAGCTCCTAACTAGTTGCCATCAAGGTGAGCTCCTAACTGTTCAGTAACAGCACCAGCACCAGGCTCTTCTTGTCCCTAGGTCTTTGGTTTATTATTCCTTCCGCCCAGAACATCCGCTCTTCTCTTTTCCACCTTCCATCTTATCCTAGCCTACAAGGCTCAGCTTGAGTTCCCCTCCATCCAAGATAACAATTTCTTTATATACCTCCATGAGTGGTCACTAATGGTGTTATGGCATTAATTTTGTCTTCGATTAAAATGGCCATCTAGGGGTCCAGCCCTGTGGCCAAGTGGTTAAATTCTTGCACTCAGAGTCAGCAGCCCAGGGCTTCACCAGTACGGATCTTTGGTGCTGACCCAGCACCACTCATCAAGCCATGCTGAGGTGGCATCTCGCATAGCAGAACTAGAAGGACCTAGAACTAGAGTATACAACGATGTACTGAGGGATTTGGGAAGAAAAAAAAAAGAGGAAGATTGGCCACAGACGCTAGCACAGGGCCAATCTTTAAAAATAAATAAATAAATGAATAAATAAGTAAAATGGCTATCTAATAAGGTAGCCATTAGCCTTATGTGGTTATTTAAACTTAAATTAATTAAAATTAAATAAAATTAAAAATTTTAGTTCCTCAGTTACACTAGCCACATCTCAAGTGCTCAGTAGCCATAAGTAGCTGATGTCAACTATATCGGATAGCACTAATATAGAGCATTTCTAACACAATAGAAAGTTCTATTGAAGGGTGCTGGTCAAAAATGTAAATCTTTGGAGGGCAAGGACTATAGGTCAGGCTCTGGAAACCCAGCAGTGCGTAACATGGTTATTATATAGGAGGAACTCAGTGGAACTCAGTTGTTTTGCTTTACTGATTCACCAACGGTATTCACATTCGATGGGAATCCTAATACACCCATGATTATTCGACCCAGGCTACAAAATACTGATTGTTCACACAATTCCAACTTTAGTTTCGAAAGACCAAATTTCCAAAGAGCCCATCCCATCTTTTCATTTTTAGGGAAATTAAATAATTATTCTGCCAGTTACCCCTTCATTTAGGAGCTGATATCCTCTATGACACATGCAATTTTCACAGAATCTTAGACTGAAATTGCTTGTGTTAAGTAATCTTTTGCAAAAGATTATGGAAAATAATTGTCTTAAAGTGAAAAGATTTCCTTGTGCTTGGCAAATACTGCCCGGATAACTTGCAGCATTTCAATAAAAGGAAAATGCACATATTCACCTTATTTTAAAGGTAAAGAATTAAGGTCAAGTGATTTACCCAAGGTCACATTTCATTGCTACTACTGGATCCAGTTGCTTCAGACCTGAGCCCCTATCTTCCTCTGCCTTCACTGAATCCTAGAGTTCTAAATCACTCCCAAACCCTTAGGGCATTTTGCACCCAGTATGCTGCCACTTATTCTGAGTGCCTACAATTTGTAAGCTTTCTGCAAAGGTGGCAAAAGCTGAGGCGGATGCAACCCCCACCCCAATCATGTAAACATCTTGGCTCTCTCCCAGCGAAGTCACTGCCACAGAGTAAAGGACTCTCAAAAAAGTCAGAGGAGCTTAGACCATTCCACCAAAGCTGCTGCAGAGAAGTAGGTCATTAAGAAATAAAACATAAAATTAGCAAAATAGCATTTTTTTCTGCCATATGCTAAGAGGTTTCTCCAAATGATAACACACAAAAATCCATACATCAGACAGGAGGGTGAATTGAGAAAGTGGCTTCAGGGATGTGTTGACTGAAATACTCAGGCAAGATGAATTGCTTTTTGATAATTAGATTTGAGGAAATCTTTTCTTTTTTTGTCTTCCGTGACTCCACTGTTTTGAGTATTGCAGAAAGACTTAAAATTCCAAGAAGATAAAAGTCTGTCTCCACACGCTTCATCTCTTTGTGCTTATATCCAAGACACAGTGAGAACTTTCATAAGGCTTATTTCATAAGACTTTTATCAGGCTTATTTGCCAAATATTTTCAACGTTAAAATGATTCAGTATTTCAACCAAACTGTAATTAAGACTTGAAGAAGAAAGTTATTCCAGGGTACATCATCATTAACATTAAAAAGAATAAAAAGGGGATAGATGTGAGTTTCAACAAATGAAATTAGCAAAATGAACCTGACTTTATATTTTAGGCGTTCCCTGATAGCACAGCTCCTGCAATTTAGCACAAATAATAGCCGCAATTATTAAAACTGAGAAATTCAACAAGGCACAAGATCAAAGTGCATGCACACTGGGTTAACCTCACACTCATTCAGTCACAATTATCAAAAAATGCTTTCAGCTGGCCTTGCACTTTGAATTCAAGAGGATTTCTTAAGTGACAGCAAATTTACAGCCTCTCCTTATTGCAGCAAATTTGCTTGACTTTTGGTCTTTATGCTGACATTTTGATAAACTAGTACTCCAGTCCCATCGAGAAATAGCATGATAATAATCTATGGCAAATTTTTTAAAAAATGGAGCAGAGATAGGATAACATGCAACACTCCAATGTCAGAAAAAGTAATCAACAGTATCAACAAAAACCTTATTGGCAGCCTCCTTGCTTTTGGCCATACTGAAATCTCCTCCCCACTCGCTGCCCCCCCTCCTCTCCCATCCCTCCACCCCTGGGAGGTGTGCTGAATCTTTTCATTAAACAGATTGAGATGGGAAGGTAGGGAGAGTGAGAGACAGGACCTGGAGTGTAATGAAGAGATACAGGGAGAGAGAGAGAGACAGAGAGAGCCCAAGACAGATGACATAGAGAGAGGGGCTGAGAGAGAAACAGGAACCACTAATTTACAGCTGATTGATATTAGGTTAGGCGTTGAGTACAACAATCTATTGGAAAGTCCAAAAAAGAGTGAAACAAAGGTGGATGTATTCAGCTTCAATTGACCTGCTCGGTAGTCCAGTCATTTTCCCTGACCTTTCTACCATGTTGCACCCCCCAGTTCACATTCAGGGCCTCTCTTTTGAGCATCATCTAACCTTGGTATTTTCACTCAGGCTGTTCCAGTCAGCGCAGTCACCAGAAAGTGGAGAATACTAATTCGTAACCTCCCAGGTATTTGAATCAGGAAGTTATTTTTCATTTGAAACTCAACTGTCTGGGCCACTCATCCCCTGATACCATTATGCAGCACAGCTGCCCAGCTTGCTCTCCGATCTTGGCATTTCATTAATTACTGCAAGAGATGATCACCTCCAACACTGGCGTCAGTCAAAGCACCCTCTTCACCAGTGAAGCAGGGGGTAGGAGATATTGTAGTATTGACTGCTCTAGGGGATTAACAACATGAAGCAAGAGTCTGTGATTTTCTATATATCCATTGACATTGGCCTATTTGTTAGACTCAACAGAAGACACTGAGTATTCCGATGAACTCTATTTTAAAATGCAGGCCAATAACATTAACTACGCCAGTGCTTCTCAAACTTTAGCATGCATCAGCATCACCTGGACTGGAGGGTTTGCTAGAACACTCACTGCCGGGCCCTCCCTCTAGAGTTTCGGACTCAGTAGGTCTGGGGACCCACCTTGAGAACCCAGCAATCTTAGGTAATTTAGGAAGGGAAGGCTGTGGAAAATGAATAGGTTTATACAAGCAAAGAGTGAAGAAGATGCCTCCTCTAGACCAGTGCTTTTTAAACTTGAACATACCTGTGATGTACCTGGGGATCTTGTGAAAATGCAGATTCTGATTGAGTCGGCCTGGAGTGGGTCCTGAGATTCTGCATCTTTAATAAACTCCAAGGTGATATCGATGCTGCTGGCCCAGGAGCCACACTGAGTTTCCAGGACAGTGTTTTTCAAAGTATATCCTGAAGACCATCTCTATCAAAATCACAGGGTTGATCGGGGAGGGAGGGTATTGTTATTAGTGCAGATTCCCAGGCTCACCCCTTGACAGACTGTATCAGAAACTCTGAAAGTGGGGACCCAGGAATCTGCAGGTCAAACAAGAGTTTCTGTGGTTCTTACACAGACTAAGAACAATGGACTCAATGGTAGAGTCGGGGAGAAGAGGAGGGCGAGGAGAGGAGAGGCCAACAGGTGGTTACTCAGTGATCAGTATTTCCTGGTGCTGACTACCAGGTCCCCTAGTTATTTTCTCTCTTCTTTACTCTGTTGCCCACCTTTTGATGGCTGTTGGTGACACCATCAGAAAAAGTAGCTAGGATCCAAAAAAAAGGGGTGAAACTTTTAATGGCCTATTTTGTTCTGTATTAGCAAAAACTTAGGGGAAAAAAGGAAATGATAGGCCATATTTTAAATGTTTTCCATAAATTTAAATTATTCCTGCTTTACCTATTCTCTGTTTCCATAGAAAACCACAAATCGTTGTCTAGACTTTTTTGTTAGTAGTAAGTGAAAAATTTTTCCGTAGCGATTACTTAATATGTTTCTAAATCCAGGAGACAGCAACTGTCTGCCAGCAAGTGCCATATTGAAGTTTCCTAAACACTACAAAAAATAGAAATTATTTACAGTTAGTATTCAACATTGGCAAACAAGTCATGCTATTAAAGATGTATTTGCATATGTTATATTAAGAAGCATGCAAATGTATGTGCAAAACTGGGCATAATTAATCATTTCCAACAGTGATGAATATCCCATTTCCAATCTTGCGGTCCAATCCCTCCTTTCTTTTGAGCACGGATGCGTGTTTCTAACCTCCTGGGACCCCAGCATTATGTGCAATACCCCTCTCCCTAACCCAGGCTCCTACACCTACATTGAAGGGACTGAACCATGGGCAATGATTCCACCTTCTTATCCAAAGACAAAGAAAATAAAGTTTGAATGGCAATAAATATAGACAGTTGTGGGGCTGGCCCCGTGGCCGAGTGGTTAAGTTCGCGCGCTCCGCTACAGGCGGCCCAGTGTTTCGTCGGTTCGAATCCTGGGCGCGGACATGGCACTGCTCGTCAGACCACGCTGAGGCAGCGTCCCACATGCCACACCTAGAGGAACCCACAACGAAGAATACACAACTATGTACCGGGGGGGCTTTGGGGAGAAAAAGGAAACAAAAAAAAATATATAGACAGTTGTTTCTAATCCCAGTTCTTATTGTCAGGAATATCTAGGGAGCTTTTCAAAAGTTCAGATTCCCCAACCATCTCAAGATTCATTTTCGGTAGGTTTGGGGTAGGCCAGGAAATTTATAACAGTCTACAACACCCTAGGCAATTCAGATGACCAGCCAGGATTGGGCACTACTGGCTTACAGAGAAGAGCGTTGGACAGAATCAGGGAACTTCGATTGTATTCTAGTTGTTGTTTTCGTTGTTAATAAAAATTTTGTTAACATTAATTGAGTTCCTCCTACATATCAGGGATGTTACTAAGCACTTTATGTATATTATCACTGAACCATCACAATAACCATCTATCTTCCGGATGAGGAAACTAAGGCTTGGAGAGGTTAAGTAATTTGCCTAAAGCCGGAGATGGTAAATGGAAAAGGAGGAATTTGGTTTCATCACTAAATAGCACATGAGTCATTTGAGTACCTTTGTGAGTCACTTAAGTCATCAAGTTTTCTCATTTGGAGATGAAGGCTGTTGGACTAGACACTAGGCCACTTTCTTCAAGTTCTGGTGTTTACTTGTGGAATTGAGTTGAACTTGAAGCCACGGTTTCTGGCCTTCTGGAGCTCAAGATATGTTGTCAGACTCCCTCGTCCTCCTTCCCATTTCGGGTTTAAAGCATCACTTCATCTATGACTCCTCATTTTCTCCAGAGCAAGACTCCTTCACCCTCAGCCCTAATCCCTTTGTTGAGCTTCACCTCCTTGTTCCTCAGGGCAGAACCCAACTCTCCAGCACTGCTGGATAACAGGATTTCCCAGCTTGGTGCCCTTGCTCACGTGTTCTCTCTGTCTCAATGCTCTGCCCTTCTTGGCTGCTTGATGAAATAATCCTGCTCACCTTTCACAGCCAACTCACATATCAACTCCTTTGTGTAGACATCCCTCTTTTCCTGGTCAGAATTATTTTGTTCTTTCAAGATTTCGTTTTGTCTTGTGTTATAGGGAGAGTGAACTTAAGTGTTAGCTCTCTGGCAATCTCAATTTCAAATATTCCATCAGCTTATCCACATAAGCATGCCAATACTTGGCAGTCTTGGTTTAGACAATGTGACAACTCTGGCTATGGCATATATCCCACTAGGGGTGTGAACTGTTTTCCTTTTGATGAGATTCTAGAGGGCAGAGGCATCTGTTTGACTGTTCTTCCATCCATTTCTGTCCAACCATCCACTCATTTATCTGCATATATGTCAAGATATATACCCCAAATTTAAGTTGACTATACTTGGCACATAATAGACATTTAATTTTTTGTTGAACTGATATTAACTGATTTTATGTGAATCTCTGCTTAGATAAATCTTTTGCAATCAGCTTCTTCTCCTCGACCACCCCTGCCACCTTGGATAAAAACTCCTTCTTCTTCTTGGGGATGGCCCTGTGGCCAAGTGGTTAACTTTGCGCGCTCCGCTGCAGGCAGCCCAGTGTTTCGTTGGTTCGAATTCTGGGCGCGGACATGGCACTGCTCATCAGGCCACGCTGAGGCAGCATCCCACATGCCACAACTAGAAGGACCCACAGATAAGAATATACAATTATGTACCGGGGGGCTTTGGGGAGAAAAAGGAAAAAAAAATAAAATCTTTAAAAAAAAAACAAAACTCCTTCTTCTGAAGAAGTAAGTAATGGGGTATCAAAGGAATGATAGCTATAGAAAATGAATAGAAGGACAAAAATGTTAAACTTGATTCGTGCAGCCTATCAGCATAATAAAAGAGTCAAAGCTGACATTGTGCTTTGGTTAAAAGACAGTGATGAAGGCCAAGCTCTTCAGTTGGCCCTATGCCCAGCACTGCCTTTGTACCAAGCCAGGAAAAGGATTTAGACAGCCCAAAACCAACGTGACCTATAAGACTAAGTGAGGGTAAGCAAGGGGCTGTGTCTTAGTCAGCTCAGGCTGCTATAACAAAATACATAGACTGGGTGGCTTATAAACAACAGGAATTTATTTCTCATAGTTCTGGAAGCTAGAAGTCCCAGATCAGGGTGCCAACATGGTCAGGGTCTGGTGAGAGCTATGTTCCGCGTCGCAGACAGCTGACTTCTTGTCACACATGTCAGAGAAGAAGTAATCTCTCTCATGACTCTTAAAAGGGCACTAATCCCATTCATGAGGGCTCCATTCTGGTGACCTCATCTGATCCTAATAACCTTCGAACGGCCCCACCTCCTAATATCGTCACAACATGGCGTGTGGCTTCAACATATGAATTTCGGGGTATACAAGCATTCATTCCATAACAGGCCACCAACAGGTCCTCAGGGCCAGAGTCATTCAACCCATCATAGCATAGGGTGACAGCATTCAGGGAAAAGTGTATGGTAGGCTTCTAAAAGGGGTTTCTGCATACTCGGACACCAAGAGAACAACATGTGTAAACCGAAATTTTTACTCAATTCTGAATCCCCTTTTCATAGTCATTGTTGCTTGGCAAACTGAGGAAGTTTTCACTGACTTCTTAAGGTCTTCTTAAGCTTCTCTTCTCTGTGCTCACAGATTGTATATCTCCCTCATTAACTACCATACTACGGTTGGATGTGACTGTACTGTGACAAGGTATAATTCACTTTGGTGTTCCCAAGGCCTAGCAGAGATGTGGAAATTATTCAATATATGTTTGATGAATTAATGAAGGGAAAAATTAGCCACCTGTACTTATCACAGGTAGTTCCTTTTAATGACCACCTCTGGACTTTTAGAGTGGGAGGTGTTCTGTTTGTGTCATTCTGGTGCAAAAGTGGGCTGTCTCAGAGTAGAGGCAGGTTTTTGACCCTTGGGAGGTCTAAGCTTGGTGACAATGAGGTAGGAAGCATCAAAGCGTAGGAGGCTAGTTGGACTAAATCCCCTCTAAAACAGAGAACACCAGACCTTTACTATCCCAGTAATTTCTAGAAAGCAGTTCTAATTCTGATTTTATTCTAATAGGATAGGCAAAATGTTTCCTTTGCAAGGGTTTGTCCTCTTCTTTCTGACTTTGCATGAGCATCCAAAGAATTCCTCTAGAGGTAGAAAATGGCCTCCTCCTTGTGCAAGATGATAATTGCAACTTTAACATTTACTTCCTCTTAACCAGAGCCCAGGAATCAATAATTTCAAAGACCAAATGAGATGGCCTTTGCTTTATAATGTGTTTTTCTATCTCACTCACCGCACAACCTGCCCTTTTTTTGGGGGGGGGGGATCATCTGCAATTAGTTTTCCATCATGAGCTGTTTAGAACCAGGGATGCATTTCCCTTGATCATCTACTTGAATATTGTATAATTACTTCATGTTGGATGAAACCTTGGTTATTCAAAAAAGGTTGCTCACAGATGACTGTGTTGTCTTGAGGAGAAGCAGAGAACTAGTTTTTGAGGCTTGCCCCAGGGGTTAGTGACAAGTCCTAAGAGTTTTGGGGCTTTCCACATTCTCCCAGCATAGCCTCCAACACGTTCCAAGTCACCCTTACTCGAGGCCTAGTCAGAAATCAAAGCTCCGTGATTCCTGCCTCAGCCCTATTAAAGAAGATTATATATTAAAAAAACACACAGTCTATGGTGAATGGTCAACATACTGACTCTCTTGTTCCCTTTTCACTTCCCATCCCTTTTCCTAACGTGCATCTAAAGAACATGACTCAGCTGAATGGCAATCAGCAGAAGCAGAAGGAATCATTCTGCCATAATTTCCTGATATGGTTTCTTAGATCCCAGTGGGGATGTGGTCCCAAAGGCATCAGATAATTGGGGTTCCATCTTTCTAAGATTATCTTGTGCTGTTTTCATTGCTTGCAACCTTTTGCTGTGAAAATCTCCAGGAAGAGCAATCTGTTTCCTTTTTCCATTTTTCAAATCTGGTCACTCAGTTTTTAAAACATAACAGTGTGTGTGTGTGTGTGTGATGTTTCCATCTACTGTAGGGACTTTATATAAACTATAACTCTCAAGTTCCTTTTGGCTGGGAAGTTTTATAGTCAGATTAGATCTAGACTGAGATTTAAGACGGGTCTTTTAATGGTAAAAATAGCAAAGCATTTAAGAAAATGTTATCTACATACAAATAGTTCATACCTTCAAAGGATATTTCTCATTGTTTCTAGCATTTCACCATCCTGACCATTTCAATAGGCCATACACAGAAAGTATAATCCTTCTTTCCCTACTTTATTACTTCTGATAGTGATGTCACAGACCGAAGGATCATTAAAATGGGGCCCTGGATTTTTGGTTTTCTTCACAGGAAGCTGTCAAGAAAAAGTACAGGCTTTTAAAATCAGCTTATCACTGACAAGTTACCTCTTACATTATTCAAGTTGCAAGAACTTCCACAAACATCATTTACTGTTTATAGAGAAAAAATGTAATTATTATGGTAAGAAGAGAATAATAATGTAAGTCTGTTCGGAATCGTTGAGAGGCATAACTCACAAGACGTTATGCAGCACTTGGCGATACCGTCACCTCTCGACCGTTTGAGTCCCGATTCTCTGTTGTGTGTATGAGCAAGAGCTTTTGCTGCCGCTGTCTCATCAGCGCCGGAAGATCCTTCCTCCAGACTCTCTGGTGCGTTCTTTCTCAAACCGATGTTTTGCAGAGCACTGACCTTCAGGATGGTGGAAGAGACGATAGAGCAGAGCGGTTGAGACCGTAGCGGTTATGGGTGTGAGCTGAATGTGGATTGATGACAAGGTATATAATGGACCCAGGATACTGATTAACCCAACTCTGTGCACCTGATGTCAACAACATTTTTCCAACAGACTTTAATGCATATATAGTCGTAGCTCTGGCATTTCCACCTCTATCATTCTAAGTAAGTTAAGCTCTCTAATCCTCAGTCTCACTATTCATAAAATGGGCATGAGAAAATAGTCCCTGTCTCACTAGCTGTTGTGAGAATAAGGCGACACGATGCATGCCGGTTTTCTGGTTTGTTGACCTATTTATTGTCTGTCTTCTGTCTGCGTCACATCCAAGTAAAATTCAGGGACTTTGTCTTGTTCGTGGAGGCATCCCCATTGCCAGGAACAATGTGGGACACACAGCAGGAGCTCAACCAATATTGTTTTGAAAAAATGAATGAATGAAAGAATACATGAGAAGTCCTTGGCATGATTCCTGGCAAATAGTAAGTGCTCAATAAATACTAGCATAAAAAACAACCTAGTTCTGTGAGATGTTTCTCAAATAAAGGATCTTATGTAAAATACGTTATAAAGATTCTGAGATATCCTTCAGTGAGGAAATTTGTATAACTTTGCTTAGCTCCATTTACCAATCTTATTTGGCCACAAAAGCCTTTCTTCTCAACTATACCTGTTAATTAACATTCTGCAATATTACTGTACCATTTAACACCCTTTGGGAAATAATGAATTAGTCCAGTATCCTTATTTTAGAGGTAAGGACACTGAGGTCCGGGTATTCAATGGTTTGCCGAAATCAAGCAGCCAGCATCAGCGATCTCAGAACTGGAGGCAAATGTCCCAGCTCCCAGGCCTGCAGTGTTTCCCCCAGGCCAGATGAGCAGTGGCGTGAGGCCAGTGACATCATACTTCGGAATTAGAAGGTACTGGATTCGAATCCCACCTGCATTGTCTAGCTGTGAGGTCTGTCTCAGCCACGGCTGGTGCCCCACTTTGTATCCTCTCCTCCCTTAACGGGACCTCTTTGACACCTGAGCATGGCTCACCTACTGGACCGGCCCTCACGAATGTGCAATCTAGAAGCGTGGAGGGCTTAACATCCCACAGGGCAACCCTTGACCAACAGCGGATGGTCGCTCATGGGTAAATGCTTTCCCCTCTTATCCCTCAGGCAGATGTCTCTGAGGTACACTCTGTACACCTCCCTTGAGGGTCGCTGTGGGATGGATCCCAGGTGCCCACATCAGTGACATAGTCCATAGCTGGGTAGCAGTCTAGGCACACTCTCCACATTCCTAGCTTTTCTCCTTTCCAGGCATGCTGCCTCTTCCCAGGTGTGTTACTCTTTTGCTTACTACTGAAAACAGCTGTGTCATTTCTCGTCGGCCCATTAAACAGGCGCCGGGTTTCACACCAAAGGTGGCTGCACTTTGGCAGGCGGAGGTGTAAAATAGGAAGTGACATCTAAATATAAACTGGACTAGAATGGAGGCCGCTAGCAGACGAGAGGTGCTACTAGGCTCAAAGCTCTGTGTTTTTCCTCCTGAGTTTTCAAAGGTTTTGAGAAGGCATAAGAACAATGTGTTCACAAACATACTCTGTGTTTATGACACCTTCTGGTTTGTCTGTTATGCTGAATAAAAAGAGGGAGCTACTCTCGGTGTGGGAAAATAGTGCAATCTGAGAGAGCTATCACAATCCTTTAGCAAAGATGGGTAACCTTCCGGGGCACCAGAGATCCAACCTTAATCTTATTGTTTCTGCTCTTGATCCCCAAGGCAAGGAAGAGAAGCAGCACAGCTGGATTAGACGATGGAAACAGACCCCAAAATCTCGGTTTATTTCCTGCTCATGTAATAATGCAATACAGGTGTTCCTGCTCAGCACTTTTCTTCCATGTTACGACTCAGGGACCTGGGCTCTTCTACACTGTAGCTCTGTTGTTCCCTGGAGCCTCGTCCTCATCATCTGCATTCAGCTAGCAGAAGAGGACAGTATGGAGACAGCACTCTGCCCACAGACGACACTCAAGACCAAAGTTTGTATTCTGCTGGCAAAAACTAGTCACCTGGCTCTCTCTAGAAGCATGGAGGTTGGTAAATGTAGTGCCCAGCCAGGTGGTGACTTCCCAGTAACAACTGTGTTCTGCGGAAGGTGGAGCATAAATTGGGGCGGGGGGGGGGGGGAAGGGGGAGCAGCTAGCCATCTCTGTCACAAGGGTACAATTGTCAAGAAAGCCAGTTCTAGGGCCCAGTCTGGGACTTGGATCCAGACCCCAGTTCGGCCACTCACTAGCCGTGCAAACATGGGCATGGTATTTCACCTCTCTGAGACCTTTTCGTCATCTGCAAATGGGGATAATGGAAGAATCTGTCTCACAGGGTTGTCGTGAGGTTTAAGAAAGATCATGCACCTACAGCCCTTGCCACAGTGCCTGGCACATAGTGAGCACTCAGCAAATGGTGTTTTCATTATTAACTATGGAGAAATGCCACCATCTCACTCAGTGGGAAGGATAAGTTTCCTTCAGTTTGCAAGAAACAGATGTATAAGTTATCTCAGTTAATTAGAATTTATAAGAGATATAGGAAATAGGAAGGAGCAGGAAAAAAGACTGAGCAGCCACACAGGCAGCTCCTTGGCACTAGAACATTGCATAGATGATGGAAAGGGCTCTAATTTGGGGACAGCAGTCCTGGAAGGTGCTTACCGTGAATTTCTGACTCAGTCAACTGTGCCCATGGCGGTGGGAATATATCATACAAACATGGTGACCTGGCGTGAGAAAATGCTCCATGCTTCTTTGTTTGTAAAGAAACAGTGGTTGGAGCCAGCATTCAGAATATCAGGAATAGGGCAAATCATTAAAATTGTCACTGGTAAAAATCTTCACATTTATTGTCTGCCTTCAGTTTGCTATGAATTAACTTCGCATACCAAATCTTATGAATGAGTGCTTAAAAGTGGAGTACCAAGGTCAATTCCCTTAACCAGTATCCGTGGTTGAAGTTTGTCTACCTTTACCCATCTTCCATACTGCCATCAGAGTTCTTGTCCCCAAACAAATCTGATTATTTTACTTTTCTGCTAAAAGTCTAAATTGCTTCCTTTCTACCTATAAGTTAAGCTCCTATTTCTTAGCTTGGCATATTGGGCCCTCCAGATGCTACCACCCCTGACTCATCTTCTAGCCTCCCTTCCACCCCCCTTCCACTAATGCTCCACCACACTGGATTTTCTCTGTTCTCTTTCTCTTTTATGACCATGTCTATGCTGTTCTCTACTGGGAATTTTGTTCCCTACTCCATTACCGCCTGGCAAATGCCTATTTATCCTCAAAGCCCCAAATCACTTGCTACCTCCTTCTGAAGCTTTTCCTGGATCTCCCAGTCTCTGCCTCCAGTCCTCATCATCACTCGCCTAATCCGGGGTGAAGCCAACTACCCCCTCACCTGACTCCCAAAGCATGTAAACATACCTCTATAGTGGTGTTTATTATTTTACATCCTGGTTGTCCAAGAGTCAGTCTCCCAGGCACAGCTGTGAGCCTCAAAAGCAGAGAATAGGTCTTATTCATTTTTTACATTCCCACGGCCCAAGAGAGCATCTGTCTCATTTAGCACCCAATACCTGTTTGTAGAAGTTTATCAGAAATGAAAACCCTGACACCACAGAGGAATCTGGAAAATGGAAACAAAATCTGCTCATTCTCCACGTGTTTTTCTTATTATGCAGGATCTTTACTTCCCAAGGGTTATTTTATGGTGGATCCATTTAGCCTATTCTATAGAGTATGAAAGAGAAATAAGTCTACATTTTCTATAAAGTTACATGACAAAAGCTTCAATTCTTATTTAAGATCTAGGAAAAGTGTATGATTTTTTATAAGTCATGTGATTCTCAAACATCTTCTCTTATGCTTTTTCTCTTAATGTGTGTCATCATCCAGGGAGCAATGAAGTCGCCAAGGGACATTAACTGGAGACAGGGGCTGGAGTGATTAAAGCCACATTTCTAAAGATGTGGACACAGACCCTAGTTGGCTTTTGAAAAACTAATGTCTTATTACCAGACCTCCTTTCTGCAGAGGGACACTTCCACTTTGGACTTTGTGATCGAAGTTGGCATTTGGAAATGTGTGTGGGCTGGTATAGTTGTCACAATGATCAGAGGGTGCTGCTAGCCCTTAGTGGGTGGGATCCAAGAAAGCTAAACACGTTGCAATGCATGGGTCAGTCTGCAAACTGAACATTGTCCCACCCAATGCCAAACCACGCCCCCTCTGATGATAATCAGTGAGTTAGGGGATATATAAGCCCCCTCGTTGAGAACCATTGAATTAACTATTGATATGCTTAAAGTCTCTTTTTCTTTAAGATGAGATGAGAGCGAACCATAGAAATCCAAAAGGAAGCTCCTGCCTCCGTTTAAAGAATTTTGATTTAACGAAATTCACAATTTTTTCTTCTGAGTGCAAAATATGGGCTTATAGCACATTCAATGGAAACAGGAGACTCCTAAAGGAATCACTAAGAGAAAGCATTTAGTATGCCCTCTTGCTCATGAATATGAGAAGAATAGCAGAATAAAATGACCCTTCCTTTGAAATGCATTTAATTTAATAAAATATCAAATTAAAGGTAGGACAGTCTTATCCCAAGTACAAAATCACCTGCAGAGTGAAAACTGAAACACGCACAATTTCATTAGCCTTCCATTCATGAGGCATAATATAGGGAGAATGCCATTGTAGCATCCAGCTGAGCAAGGCTATTTCCAGGCCTTGAGAGAGCTTTACATAGTAACCTTATTTGTCAGTGTGGATACAGGAAATGATGTGGAGGAAAAAATCTCAGTCAGACAAAGCATTTAGAAACATTTATCCTTTTTATTTATTTTAACTTTATTTATTTTAATTTTTATTTATTTTTTTTTTTTTAGGAAGATTGGCCCTGAGCTAACATCTGTGCCAATCTGCCTCTATTTTGTATGTGGGGTGCCACCACAGCATGGCTTGATGAGCCGTGTGTAGGTCTGTGCCCAGGATCTGAACCTGCAAATCCTGGGCTGCCAAAGCAGAGTGCATGAACTTAACCACTATGCCACCAGGCCAGCCCCTGAAACATTTATCCTTTTAATTATCCATTGTTGGAATGAAGATATTGCCTTTTCAAATAGTGTTTTGTCTGCTTTGTTAAATATTCTTAGCAGTGTATGGAAAAGCATGTCGGTTGTGACTTAGTGATATTTATCAAATTTGGGGATTCTGCTAAATCCTGACCGAGGGTGTGTAGAATCATAGAACTTTAGAACCTCTAGACTTCACAATACTTAGCAATCACGAAGCCCAGTTCCCTATTTGGCAGATGAGGAAACTGAGGCTCAGGGAGATTAGGGACAATGGAGGTGCTGGCTCTCTCCAGGGCCAGGAAGAGACAAAACAGCAGATCTGGGTAGGTTTGCTCTGTAGGAGGAGCTCTCAGCATCTTCCAGTTATAGACTGTCTTTGAGAACCTTTAATTATTTTCTGAATAGATAATGGCAATTCAAAACCTCGCTCATTTTACAGCATTGTTTAGCTGTTAGTACTAATACAATGAGCTCCTGGCCAAAAAAGAGAAAGAAAAATTGGGGCAAAAACAACCAACCATGCAATTTATAAAACTACAAAACATAACCATCTAACACTTGAAAAACATGTCATACTTCATTAAGATACTGTGTTGCATTCAACTACAGTCATTGCAGAAGGATGGAGCATCATTTACCTTCTCTGGCTCTGTGGGGTCTGCACAAGCTCATCCTTAAGCGCCCCCCTCATCCCCACCCCTCGTTATTTACAAATGAATTGTACACCTAACATTTGCTTTGTGCAAGTGAATTTTAGACCCAGGAAACAATAGCGCATATTTTAGGATGTTATAGCAATAGGCTTCAAGTTTAATGAGATTTGGATCTAATGTAGCAATTTGGAAGTCTCCTCAAGCTTATTAAAATGAGATTCTACCCAAGTTTACAAGCAGGTACAATAACAGTTGGAATGTGACCATGTCGTGCATACAAGAGGCTTTTCTGGAGTCTATGTAAAGCAAATTGCTTATGTAATATTCTCCTTTCCTTTCCAGAATTGTCTTCTGTGACCACTGACACTAGAACAAAATGTCCCTGTTCGACAGGTATTGTAGGTAATTAGCTTAAAATACAGCTGATTCGTCCTCTGCTGCTTCCCCCCCCCCCCCCCCGAGGCGACCTGTATCTGAAAGCTTGTTTTAAAGCCATTCAACAAGCAAGAAGAACCACACCTGTTGAATCTGATTGCCTCCCCATTAAATCAGGATGAATAATTTAATAAGAACTGCTTATGCACACACACTCCAGTGACTGGTTGAAAGATAAGACTCTCAGGCTGCTGGCATTTTCGCCATTTCCAGCTGGTCTTAAGCGGAAACTTGTTTTTTTCCTCCAGTGGCAGTAAGCCAAATAGCCCTGTGACCTCGGGCTTCACCTAAGCCCTTAGCGTACCAAGACCTTTCCCCTCTGGCAAAGGCCATTGTCTCTTTCGTAACTGTGGCAGACACTGTTGGTTGGCTGCTGAGCTGAGCTTCATAGGCCCCATCTTCCTACAGGTTGAAATAGGCAGATATTTATATTCCCAGCATCCCTTGCAGCCAAGGTGGTCATGTGACCCAGGTCTATCCAGTGAAGCATAAGGTAAAATCTGCTGAGGGGATTCCGGGAAATCTCCTCTTCCCGAATTGAGAAGTGGTTTGGCACTGTAAGGGCTCCGGAGCCAAAAAGCCAGAGTTTGAGTCCAAGCTCTACCGCTTCTTGTCTGTGTGACCCTGATAAAGTTAATTATACTCTCTGTGTATTAGTTTTTCTTATCTGCTCTAGAACTAAATGAGTTTACACTTGCAAAGTGCTTAGGATAGTCCCTGATATATACTAAATGCTCAAAAACTGTTAGTTACGATTATAATTAATAAAAGATGGAAGGCATGTGATGAACATTTCTGCTAGCTGCCTTTGGAAATGGCTTTGTGAGGGCATGATGCTTGGAGTTATGGCAACCATTCTGTGACCATGAGGGGAAGGTCTAGAGAATTGCAAAGACTCTGACTCAGTGTCCTTGCGTTGTGAAGATGATGACCCAAACCTGGGACTGCCTAGCTCAAGGTTTTCTTAAGTAAACAATAGATATCCTCATAGTGGATTTTCCGTTACTATCTGCTGACCGATCCCATCTAATATTGTCATTATTAACTCAGGGTGTAAGCCCTGGCCTCTCTGCCTTCAGCTGTCGGCTTTGCTCACCATGTACTGCTTCCTCCTCTGGTGGAAACTTTTTAGGACGTTCCCTTCTAATAGTCTGAGACTGACTTTCTTTAATCTGCTCTGGGACCTCTCTTAAATAAGCCTCCTGGGTGGGCATCAGGGTTTAATGGGGAGAGGGAGTTATTAACCCCTCATCCTACTTCATTTGAGCAAGATCCAGCTGTAAAATAGGCAGGCCCTCCTGGCTCCTGAAGGGCTGGCCACTGCATGAAACACCCTAATGGGCTGTAGGAGTCCCAATCTGGCAAGCCACAGGCTGTGTCTGAGGTGGCTGTGGGGGTCTCTTCAATCTCCAGGCACTGGGGGATCCCAGGCCACCACATGCATGGATGGGGAGGAGAATTGAGTACCTCCACCCCCCCGCCCCAACCAAAATATCACATGGTGCTTCTTTGCCAAAATCACTGTACCGCCGGCACGTCTCTGTGCCCCTAGAGCACTTATGCTTCTTCTCACAAAGTTTGTTCTCCACACTTCTTTGCTTTCCAGACCACTCCTGGGAAGACTGTTTTGAAAAACATTGAAGGCAATGATCTTGTAGAATGACCGAGGAGGGAAGAAGTACAAAAGGAGAAGCCTGTGACTCCCTCTTCTCCAGACAACTGGCTTCTCACTGGCGCCTTGTGTCTGTTTCTCTATCCAACTTTGGTGATAAGCTCCCAAGAGTTTCTTTCAGTCTGTTCTTCACTGAAACCGCTGCAAAAATCAGTTAAAAACAAGGATAATGAGAAGGGGTCACTTTGTAGCTCACCTGGGTTCTGCAATTAAATCCAGCTCAGGTCAGAAACAAGCCATGAGACCCAGTGGCTGTCACCTATCAGGAGACCTCAATGAAATGATTGTGAATATTTCCAATGCACTTGTAGACAATTTTTCTATCATATAAAATTCAGAATAAGAAGGAAGTTTCTCTGGGGAAATTTAGAAGAAAGAAAGGCACATTCACCTATTGCCTGGATCTGTTTTCATTTTTTAAGCATATCAGCGTTTTTATTGTTTAGCTAACCACTCACAGGTGTCAGAGGTAAGGATCAACACATCACCATGGGCTACACTCTCAGAAGAGACTAGGCCCTCTGGAAGCCGACGTAAAGGATTTAGGTCATTAAGGTGTTGGTTAATGAATTGACCAGTGCTTAGCACCCTATGTCCTGCCGACACCCAGGACCTGCTACGGGAGGGAACAGTTTGATTCTGTGTACATGACAGACGTACTGCCGCGCACATCACTATGGCACGACCCAGGGCTGGCCCGGGACCTGGGTTTGCAGAACTGCCAGAAACAGAGCAATGGAAGCTCCTTCACGGCTTTTCCACCCCACAGTGTCAGCCTCGCCTAAGCCCCCTCTTTTGCTAAACAAGTCGTTTTTTTCCTCCACTGTTTCCCGAGTCCTTAATCCTTTTACTGAGAAGCCAGAAAAAGAGGTCAGTGCAAATGGGTGTTGAAAAGAAAAACCCTGGGTCTCTTTTAACCAAGCAAAGCAGAGCATTTCTGCATTCTGGCTGACACAGAAAAGCCCTGTCTCTAAGTCCCTGCTCATGATGACTGCCTGCGGACTTGCTGGGAAGAATTCTGGCTGATATTAAATGCCATGATCACGTATCCTGGGAGAAACACTTGAAAAGTACCCAGAGCCAGTTTTTTGGGAGCAAGTAGGCCAAGCAGTCTACTATACATTAAGTTTAAATGAGAGAATATATATAGGAAGGTTTTAAGATCTGTCAAGCCTTAGGTGTGTGCCTAGCACTCAGCTAAGCCCCCTAGCACCGAACGCAGAAGATCCAGAAGACGCGCTCCTTATCTTCCAAGAACTTAGACACAGGACCATACGGTACAAAATAACTAAACAATTTAAGTGCTTGGCTGTGTGGTAGTAAGTAGAGCTGTGCCAGCTGGGCAAGAGAGAGCACCAGGGCTGAGGTGTCAAGGGACACTTGGTGGAGGAGCTACAAACCCAGTGGCTGGTGCCGTGTAGGAAGATCATGAATTTAGAAAGGACCGAGATGGGGCAACTTACTTATCCACAAACGGTATCTGTGTGGGTCAGGAATGCAATCAGACTACTTACGTTGGTCTGACTCAAACTCTGTACTTAGTTCAAGGTGTGATTTATAGCTTCAAACACTTTTACCTATAAACACAGAGACGCTGCAAAATGATTTGAGTATTTAAGATAAACAGTTGAGTCCTGGTTTTACTATAGCATGTGGCTGTGTAACAACTAATGTTTGATGACTCTTTCTTATTATGAAGATGACAAGTCAGGACTTTAGTTTCCAGGAAACGAACATTCATGGCTTTATCCCCTCCTTGCTAGAGAGACAATAAAAGGAGGAACTGAATTCATTCCATCCATAAATTTCACTTTGCCTTGATTCCCAAAGAAATGAATGAGTTTTAAGCAGCAGTTGCTGAATGCTTCTTTGCTTTGTCCTGACATGCAGGCTATTTAAAAGGAAAATCAAGCCAGGGAAGTATTTAGGGGGAGGAGTACTGACACCTGCAAGTTACTTTGAAATGCATCAAAAAATAAGCCGGATTACTGGGTGGATAGATATGCAGATAAGTGATAAGGCAAGTATGGTAAAATATTAACGAAAAAAATCTAAGTGGTAGCTATAAGCATAGTCATGTAAAATTATTTTTTTTCCCTTTTTTTTTCGGAGGAAGATTAGCTGTGAGCTAACATCTGCTGCCAATCCTCCTCTTTTTGCTGAGGAAGACTGGCCCTGAGCTAACATCCATGCCCATCTTCCTCAGCTTTCTATGTGGGATGCCTACCACAGCATGGGGTGCCAAGCGGTGCCATATCTGCACCCAGGATCCGAACCGGCAAACCCCAGGCCGCCAAAGCGGAATGTGTGCACTTAACCGCTGCACCACCAGGCGGGCAGGCCCCTCGTGTAAAATTATTTTAACTTGCAACTTTATTATTAAAAATTATATAATAATACAGTGAGGGAAAACTGAGTCAGAGGTTTTTTTCTTGCCCTTTCTTCTAATAGTTAAAGATCATTATCGGAAAGGATACAGAAAGAAAATAGCTTGGCTTAGGTCCTGGACACAAATGAAAAGTAAGAGTTGCGTATGTGATTTTTTTTTTAAGGAACTCTTAAATCTATCTCTACCAGCCAACTGTTGATGCCAAAAATTCCACCATTAGAAACATGGTCTTTTGAGTTGAGGTTATTCTATAAAAACCTCCTGGGGTCCTTGGGGGACTACCAGATTAAACTCCATTAGTCATTAACGCTCAACAGCAAATAACACTTCCAAATAACATGTGACTAAAAAGCTTGGGATAAGGGAGACAGAAAAGAAAACCTAAGCCCTGAAGGTTTCAGGGGAGGAGTACAAGATGCTGAGAGAATATCTGCAGAGGCATTAATGATCAACTTCACCTTCTTACAAGGTTACTTTGGGCCAACCCAAAGCCTGATTCATGTTTGCTGCTCTTGATTTCTAGATAAAAATTCTCCTAAACTCCAATGGCGGTGTCCTATTGCAATTTAAAAAGGCTTATGAACTGCCCTTCTATAACTCTTGCCTCTCGATACTAAGGACTCAAACCCAAATCTTATCCCCAGAGGGGACACTTGGTACCAGGGACTGTTCATCTATGGTTAGGCTTAAACTTTGACTTACCTTTCTTCTGTGGAGGGTAATGCTTTTATTTTTGTACATTTATCTGTTTTTCTATCATCAGAGACACCCTTTTCTTAGCCTGGTTTCTTCAGAAAGCAGAACCTGAGGCAAGAGTTCATATGCTACTATTTTATTAGGGAGGGTACACCAAAGATCAGGAGTGAAGGACAAGGAAAGTGAGACAGAAAAGGAGACAGAACCAACACAAAGAACTGTACTGAGCTGGCCACGACTGAGCACAGCTGATCGTTTGATATCACAGGACCATCTGCCATGGAGCCACGTAAACAGTGTCTCAGGAAAGTCCCTCTATGGGAGAAAAGGGGAAGAATTTATCCCCTGCTCCCACATCCCGTCGGTCAAAGGTTCACTCTATAGAGTTAATTCTCTTGCACACCCAGGTGTACACGTGTGAGGGTTGCTATGAATGTCTATGTCTCGGTATCAAAGAAGTCCCAGAGTAACAGGCGAGTGAGGCACAGCATGGGTGTGAAGCAGAGCTCTGTCAGGTTGTGCCTTTGTGAGCTGCTTGCTGCAGTGACAGCTGGAGCAAGAGACTGAAACATCTAAAGCGGTGGATGAGAACGGTCTAATGTAGGCCACCACGTACCAAGCAGCCTGCTCGTGCCATCCGTCATCTGACTCACCTAGTACACTCTGGAGCCTCTATTTTTCTGAGAACAAGATGCCCTCACTTTTCCCTGAAGGGGGAGGTCTGAGTGTAATCAGTTACAGAGTTTCCTTCAAGGTGGTGGCAGCTGAAATTTCCAAAAAGACCCAAGGCAAGAGAACTAGTGAAATAAGATGCAGTCCCCCAGGAGTAGCTTGTCCTAAGGACATAATTGACATCCACCACCCCCTCATCCACCTTAAATCCCGTTTAAGATTTCCATCCCTTGGCCAGCACTTTGCCACGGTTCTGCGCTGCCTGCCTAGTGGTACAACCAAGGTCTACATCCCCAAGGGGTCTGAGCTCTTCACTGCTTGGCCCTTGGGCTGTGATTGCTATAATTACCCATTTTCTATGGATGCATCAAAATATATCTTCAAGAACCCTGTGGATTTCAGACATACTTTTCCCTGCTCTCATTGTGCAGTGACCACAGTTCCTCATGGTATTCAGTACAGTAACTCTTTCTTTGCACCGGCACAAGGAGCCCAAAGTGACCCGCTGGGAGCTGCAGTTTCAAGTTCAGTGGAAACCTTACTGTGATCTCTGGACACAAGGCCTCTAAACCTGGAAAATTCTGTTTGTGGGGATAGAAAACACAAATTCTACAAGAAGCTTCCTGGGAATAATGATGAGAGAGGCCACGCCTCCTTCCGAGACCCACGTGTTCTATTCTAACTATTGGGGATATAATGCCATATAGTGGCTGACAGTTCAACAGACATGCTGCGTGCCCGGAGGAGAGGGCTCCGACTCTGCAACGTGTTTTCCCCAGGGTGTGACTCACCTGAGCTTCTCCCAGCCTAGTCCACGTTCTATTAGACTGGCTGCTTCTGGATGACAGGGGACATGGTGGATGCTGCAGTCAGTGCCTGCTGTCACACCTCTTTTGCTGTTGCTGTAAAATGGACCTTTTGGTCTTATGTAATGTTTCGAGGGCTACCACGTCAATATATCAGGCATTCTGAAAGAACTTGGATGGTTATGCTGGTGGAGGCACCACGGGAAGGGAAAGCAAACCCATAAGCAGAGTAGGTATCACTTCCAGAAGAGATGTATTGCTGCCCATCAGGGTAGAAGGGACCCATATAATTGCCCTGCCATGAAGTGACTGGAGGGTCTCATTGAAGAATGATGCTATATCAAGGAATCAATGTCGCTCTCTGCTCTGGCAGTGCCAGTAGTTACAGCAGCCTTGGTAAGGGGGAGGCCCTACTTTTGGGCCTATGCACAGGCTCCTGCCTTGCTACCTTGGGCACTCTGTTTATGGGATCACTGCACAAACACTGGGGAGCTGAGGAGAGAAGCTGGTTTATATCCACAAGATGAGTCATCTGTCCACCTGCTTGTTGAAATCCTCCTCTGTGGTGGATACTCTTTGGTGATCATTAATATGAGACACAAAGATCTGGACACTTTGTGCCCAGCCCCATAGGTCAAGCTACATGTGTCTTCTCCACACCTTCTTGCTCCATCTGAAGGGATAATCCTCCAAGAAACTGCATCTCAAGGATTGTATATTGTATTGGGATGGGAGAAAAATATGGAAGAATTTCTCTACCAGTGGTGGAGAACTCCTGTTTCCCACTGGTCAAAGGTTCAAACCACAGGATTGTTAACTCTCTTGCATTTCTAGGCTGTTGCTCATGCATGGACACCCAGTGGGGTCCCATGCCTTTGTGTTAACAGGGAAGCCCCTGCAAAAAGGTGAACAGCTTGCAGTGAAGTTATGAGGCTAGACAGTGGCAAATGGCAGCTGTGTGAAGTCCACTGGCATCCACACAGAGCTGGTGACCACTGTAGCAGCTGGAACAAGACAAATGAGGCTGAGAATAACTGAAGGAGAAGGTAAGTGTTTGACACGCCTCTCAAAAGCACATTTCCAAAGGAGTATGACCAACTGTCTCCAGGCTACAGGGATCAATGGAGCCATTTTGTCCTTAATATGGAGATTTGCTGGCTCGTAGGACTCCATCTTTATTACTCCCTCTCCACAGCCTCTCATCCTGTAGGTGTTCTTGGAAGTCCAGGGGGATATCTCAAATGTGTTTGGGATGCCTTCTGGGCCCAAGCTCACTGTGACAATGCCTCTGCCCCTGCAGGCTGACAGCCCTGTTATTGCTGAGGCTCTGCTCTGGAGACAGCCTTTCAAAGTGCATTGGCCAGCTAGCACACGGCCAAACGGAAAGGAAGTGGTGTTCTTCTGGTTATGCTCTCTTGTGGGGGTAGCCTCGTCCTGCAGTGGAGTTGTTTGGGCTTCGTGGTGTTACAGGGTTTGAGGACACTGCTTTTCCAGTTCTATTTATTCTTCTCTCTAGGGCTAGCATATAACACCAAGATAATTGGGCCAGGGTGGCTTCAGATAACAGCCTCTGTGCTGAACCAAGAGTCATTACTCCTTTTGATCCTTAAGTCCTTTGCTAAGCCCAGCTTGCTGTGCCAGAATTTTTCTTCCCTAAGGACAAGTTTTCTCCCAGGGACGGCACAGCTCTTGCAATTTAGTATTTGCTACATCTTTCTTCTCCAAATCCCTTTCCTCCAGTTTGCCAGAGGATTCAATTCAAGTTCTTTGTCCCGGAGGTTCCTGAGGACTCTTGTAAACCAGGACTACAGAGGGCTGCAAGGTGCTGTCACCCAATTCCTCCCACCAGTCATGTCGGACCCTCAGCTCTGGCCCAACCCTTAGGGCTCCCTAATCCTTAGGAAAGGAGAACAGAGAAAACATCTCCTACACACACACACACACACACACACACACACACACACACACTATTGGGTTAGTGATTTAAAGATTTAAGTTGGCAGCCATTTTTTAAAAACTGTTAAATGTTTACAAAGCTTGAACCTGCACAGCATCCTTTCCCACTGTGTTCACTTTGATGATCACTTCCTTGTTGGGTTTTGGTACCCCTCAAGTTAAAACATTGGCGCTTTTGCAATACACAGAGACCAGGAGGCCTGATAACAGCCTCAGGGAAGCAGCGAAGTGTTTACAGGAAAACGTGCCATGGACATCCTCCATGCCCAGGGCTCCAGTCACCACCCACTCTCGCCATTTCTCAGGAGATGGAACTCAATGGATGATCCCAACACAAAGGGGATGCCTGTCGTCCCCTGTAAAGTTCTCAGGATCCTGGACCTTGTCTTTTCAGACTTTGGGTGGGAAGCTCCCCGTTATATTTCTGTTGCTCCTTGGACAAAGGAAGTAGAATCTTATGCCAGCCATGATTCAAGTTAGTCAGCACAAACTGGCTGACACAGTATTGAAGAAAGTGTTTTATATGATGTGGCAGGTAGGCACGCCCTGGGCTAGCTGCCTTCAGCTGAAAGACTCATGTAACTGCTCACTTCAAAATGCTTGTGCAGGTCAGATCCCGGGACCAATTCCAGGTTGCTGCTAAGGCTGTTTCATTGGGCTGTCATTCTGGGGTGGCTTCTTATGTGCAACAGTCTGTTGTCATCTTCCCTTGGACAGCACTGGGAACACAGTTGGTGTTAAAAATGTTTATTAAATAACTGGGTGAAAGAATTAAGTGTAGAAATCATTACTTGAATTAAATGCCATGAGCTGGGAATCTGTACATTTTTTTTATATAATACAACAATTTTCCTTGTGGGAAACGGTTTTTGAAAGAGACCTGATATATCACCTATTTGAATGTTTGTCTAGCCATTGATCAACGTGGACTAACGCAGGGGCACAACTGCAAAGTGAGAGAATATATACAGTAGCATAGTTATGTCTTATTTGCTATTTCATTTGCACATACTTCTGTGCTTTATTTTTTTTAATAGAGATATAAAAACTGAGGCCCAAGGAACATGTGACTTGCCCAAGGTCACAATTAGTTAGCAGCAGATCCTAGACCAGGGCCCAAAGGTCCTAACTCCCATTAGACATTGCCTCCTTTTCTCGCCGTTCAGCAATAAGGCCTTCTCCTTAGCGGTCTTTTTGCTCCCACGTCACATGACCGTCTCCACCTCTAATTTTGAAGTCCACTGCGCCGGAGGTGAGCCGGTCTTGCTCTTTGAGAAAGGCCGCTGAAAGCTTTATTAGACCACCAGATTTTAGTCATTTTCTTTCTTAATGACATCTCTGATGAACTGGTGGAAACATTGCTGTCTGAAAGATTTCCAAGTCAGCAGCCACCTCTTCACGTCACTAGCTATGCTAATTTCAGGAGACGTGACATTATGGAAACAATTTGGTTAGCAATGCCATGATTTTCTCTCCTCTTCCTCTTACCCTCTTATCTGTCTCACACACACATGCACACATACATGCACACACACACCCTGATTATTTCCTGTACCCAAAGGGCTGCAAAGGAGCCTGAGAAGTTATCTAGTTTGTTTCCCTTAGACACGACCACACCCATACGTCCAAGATATTAGGAAACCTGACTCTTTGGACAGATGACTCTGCCCTTAGAAGCGCCCTTTATTTTTTAACACCTCTCACTAAGAGTGAAGCCCATATGAGTACACACGCCACACAGACACAGGGTGGGCAGCCGAGGGAGCCAGAGCACCCCCACTGCCCCTGGAGACCCATGAAAGGCAGTGCAGATGGAGAAGGGTACAAAGGTACCCACAGCTCCATGTCTACACCCTTTATGCTGGGCTCTTTATCAGGGAGCTTTTCCTGGGAGACATGCCCCAATAGTCACCCCCTTCCAAATGGACACACCTGAGGTGTGGCAGGCAGCCTGTTTCTGGTGCAAAATTCTCTGGGCTCACCATTGCACCTCCTTAGCAAGAAATCTTTCCTACCCTAACCCCATAGCAAAGGCCATTCCGATCACTTCTCGTTGACCACGGCAAAGATGAAAAGAGTAGGCGACCCCCTCTGTATCCCTCTTGACTCTTAGCTTTCTCCAGGCTTATTCATCATCCCATGAGAGGCACCTCTAGCCTCTTACTAGATGCTGGCAGCTACTGCTATGAAATCCACTGAATTGACTTTTATTGAGAGCATCCTATGTGCTGAGCTCTTAGTACATAAAGCCTGCGGGTGAGAAACTTGTGATCAAAAGAGAAAGATGATATTATTGATGACGATGGTGATAATGATTAGTATATGCCAGGCCCTTTGCTAACTCACTTAATCCCTACATCAACCCTATTAAGTATTATTATCTACAATCTTTATTCATGAGGAAGCTGACACTCAGAGAGGTTAAGTGACTTGCCCAAGGCCACACAGCTAGTGACAGGACCAGACAGCCTTTCTCCAAAGTCTGTGGTACATCACTGTGGAAAAGTAGACAATTTCAGTAAAAGATGCTAAGAACTCTCAAGGAGTATGTACAAGATACCAGGGGAGCACAGAGAAGTCACCCAACAGTCTGAGGAATTACAGAAGACTTCTTGGAGGAGATGTTCTCTGAGTGGCCTCAGACCCCCGATCTCTCAGCCAGAGGCAGGGTCACTAACGCAGTCACAAAGGTCGGTCACAGCCCCTGTCTCTGTGGAAGCCCGTTGAGCTTCTTCCCTCGTTTCCCTCCTCCACATCTTGGCTGTACATGACCTGCCCAAAGTGTTGCTGGACCTGGTACCAGACCCTTATTCAGAGACAGCGTATCCTTCTTCTGCTTCTGCCCCTCCCTCTCCCCCAACTCAGTTGCTCAATTCGTGTACAGTCTAAAGCAAGTAAGAGAACTGGTTGCTGCCTCCCTTTCACCATTAAGTGGACCCGGGTGGCAGGCGAGGAGAATTAATGCATTGAATCCGAATATATCCGGGATGCAGTGACTCCATTACAAACTCATTGTGTCATCCCTGAACAATATACAGATTCTTTCCTTCTCTCCGAGAGCCCACAGCTGTGCTGCTTTGTGGACTCTTATCAGAGTTTTAATGAAGTGTGGTTGGTTTGAAGTACAGTCTGTCGGTTCTCATGAAAAGAATTAAATTTTGGTCTTGCATTGCGTATTCAGCTCTAAAACGGGACTCAAGGCTCATTATTCAGAAAACAGTAATTTATTTTCATCCCCAAACATTAATTGTCCTGCTGTATTTTCACCTGATGGGATGATGAGCTCATTATCGAGAAGGGTTTGCCCACAAGAAACGACTGATGACAATGATCTAGAAACAGGTTGCTTAGAAAGAATTTGAAAGGACCAGACATTGCAATGCTGAAGGGGTCTTTGGCTGGAAAAAAGGAAACTAATTACCACACACAATCCTAGTGACATTCCAAGGCAAAGCAATGCGGCCGCTGGGATGTTTGCAACATTTGTAAAAGGTCTCTGGCTGCATTTTTTTGTAGCAATAATCACTGATTACGAGCACAGGGCTGGAGAACAGCTCAAGGTCTTTTGGTCCCTCCTCTGATCGTCAGTGAACCGGTACGTCAGATGGACAAGACCACTCTCTCTCAGTTTAAAGATTGCCAATAGTTTTGATCTCAGGGGCCTGGCACATAGTAGCTGCTCAATAAATATTTGTTGAATGAATAAACAAGTCTGAACATCAGTTCTGGCTTTCCTGGACCTCCCAGGAGTGATTTTCAGCCAAGCTTTCTATTGTAGCTTGCAAGAAGCAGTCTAATTTTCCCAACCATGGCTCTGGAAGGTGCAGTGGGCATGGCTTAGAAGGGAAAAGAAAGAAAAGAAAGGAAGAAGGGAAAGAAGGAAGGGAAGGAGCGAGGGAAGGAAGGAAGGAAAAGAAAGCAAGAAAGGAAGGAGTGGAGCTACCAGGAGGAGACGAGGGAAAGGGGAAGGAAACGGAGGGTGTAGGGAGGCAGGAGCAACAGAGGACAACGTCAGAGGAGAGAAGGGTAGTGGGGTGGCCAGGCTGGAGGGAAGAGGAGGCAGCCAGGAGAGCAGGCATCTAGTAAAGCAGTTAATGGCCTGGTAGCAGCTTTAGACAGCTCTGGGTTAGTCAAAAACAAGTGGTACGACCTAGTAGTCTCAGTAAATAGGAGGCAGAAATAGCCCCCTGGGAAGAAACTGTGTGTGTGGTGGTTTAGCAGGTTAGAGAGAGAGAGAGAGAGAGGGAAAGAGAGAGAGAGAGAAAGACAGAAAGAAAGAGAGGGCCAGCTCCGTGGCTGAGTAGTAAGTTCATCCACTCCACTTCAGCAGCCTGGGGTTTGTGGGTTTGGATCCTGGACATGGACCTACACACTGCTCATCAAGCCATGTTGTGATGGCATCCCACATAGAACCGGAATGACCTACAACTAGGATATACAATTAAATACCGGGCCTTTGGGGAGAAAAAAAAAAGAGGAAGATTGGCAACAGATGTTATCTCAGGGCCAATCTTCCTTACCAAAAAGAATACTTAAAAAAAAGAGAGAGAGAAAGAAGGAAGGAAGGAAGAGGGAAAGAGAGAAAAATGGAGAAAAAACTCTCCCAGTTAAAAAAAATCTATAGTCTTCCTAGAACCATTTGTAAGTTCACTCTCACAGTGGTGGGAAAGGCAAAGGGACTTTTCTAGGGTGAGACCCTAAAACTGCCAAGCCCACAGGTCACAGCTGGTCGGGGGGAAATGAAGGCTGCTTATGCCAGAAAGCAGACCTGACTTATTCAGATAATCTAGACTCTTTCCTTGTGGGAAGTTTGGCTTGTTTCATTGCTTCCTATACTGCCCAAGGCCAAGATTATGGTTTTACTTGCCCTGCTTAGCAATTTAAAATGCTCATTATCAGCAAGTTCTTCATTCTGTCTAACCTACATCTTTCTTGCTTCAATACAGCATTCTTTTTTCCTCCCTCTCCAGCCTCAACAGAAGAGATTAATTAGCGCCTGTTTTCTGGACGGTACGTTCCTTCAGACTCTTTACTCTTAAGTCATTCATTAGCCATTTTCTCCCAAGGAAGGCTTTGAAAAATAACTGAATAGATAGTGAGACCGGGTTCTGCTGCCGTTTCCTAACACATCCTAACACACAGCGTCATGGACCTGCTACGGGGGAGGATCACGATGAAAAAATTTCAGATTGGGAATTAATTGTGCCTTTCTTCAGCATTTAGCATAGATTATCACCCAACGATTAACCACATAATCTTCCAACCCTTTTTATAAGACTCAGATGGGACGGGAATAATCACCTCCACACCAGAGAAGAAACTGGAACATGCCTTTCCCCAGCAGGTTATCAGCACGGCCATGAAAACCCCCAGGGTCTGGACTTGAACTTTCTTGCCCTGCCCGCAGCCCAAACTATCCTTCATGCCTTCAAGTCAAAAGTCCAGAAAAATCTCAAGGAAAATCCGAGAGCCACAATCACAAAGGGGAGCTTGTTCCTGATCTCCCTGCCAGTCGAACGCTGCCCTGGACCTCCCAGTTCATCCCCCCACCACACCAGGCTCCTCACCCTAAAATTCTTTCTCCAGAAAAAAGCCTTGCAGATAATGCTCTGGCCATTGAATTGGTTCATAACGACAACTTTCTCAAAATTTTCCATTAGGCATCAGCTGCTCTTTAAGTTAGAGTGAAGAGGAAGGTCATCATCTTTCTGGCTGCTTAAACTTGAGCATGACTCAGAAGAACAAACAGGGAAGAGATGGTGTTAATCCCCACATCATTTTTTGGTAGCCCGTGTCGTACTGCAAGCCCACATAACAAGATCCAGGACAGAAGTAAGTCTATCTTTCTTCACATGACTGGTTACCTTCGCACAGACTCCCTAATCTCTCAGGATGTGCAGGTGGCTACAGAAAAGGCACCCATAATGGACAGAAACCCACCAGGCAAGACTGGCTTCCTCTGGGGCCAGGCAAGCAGATGGCCAACCCCATGTCAGAACAGAAGTTGTGGAGCTGAGACTGTGGGCAGGTCTTCTCGTGGTCAGAGAAAGCAGTGGGGACCGAGGGGAGATGACAAGGCCCTGTCCCCAGCCAATGCTCCCTCCTAGGCTCATAGCATCTGTGAAATTCCATCATTAGAGATCCCTTGCTCTTGTCTCCTGGGAGAAGACAGCAAACCACACACGGAATCATTAACAAGCCAGTGGGGATTTGTTCATCAGGTTATTCCTTCTGGAAGCAGGGCTGGAGGCAGCAGGAGCTCCCAGGTGCTCAAACAGACTCTTCCATTAGCAATGTGTCCCGAACCTCACCAAAGAGGATGCAGGTGGGAGCTGTGCAAAGAGAGGGACTAGTCTTCTCTCTTGGTCCAGCCAGTGGGTTTAAAGATTCCATGACTCGTTTCTATTCTCTGGCCTGCTGGGCTGGCACAGCTTTTGCACGCACACTCAGAACAGTGGTGCTCCAGAATGGACCCTCACAATCTGGATCTGCAGCCCTGGGTTTCCAGACCAGGGTTTTCCTGGGTATGATGTCAAATTAAGTCAATAGAATCCCAGCTTTGGTACCTTGGCAATTCTCTCTGATGACAAAGGTTTGGTTTTAAAAAAGAAAGAAAGGAAAGTTGATACCTGCCCAGCTACCTTTTGGGTGAGTGTTATAAAGCTACTTGTACCATGTTAGGTATTAGGAGAGCCCTGTCCACTCTGTCTTGAGAGGCTGCATGGACTGGGAGCCCCCTTTATACCCTAAATTACTAATAATACGGCATCCCATTGGCAGCATCCAAAACACAGGATGTGAACTCTCTCTTCTTGGTTTTAAGGCTGGAATTTCAGAAGTGATTTCAAATTTGATTGCATTGTTCTCATATTCTACAGATTTGGGGAGGCCAGCCTTCCATGACAGCATTTTCTTCTGTTAGCCCCTACCCTTGCTGGTGCGCGTTTCGAACTGAAGTAATCCCATCCTGAGCCATGGGATGTCTTCCTTCGTTTAAAAGAGCCAGTCTCCCAGCACTTAGCGGCAGGTGAACTCTAGGTTAAAGACAGCCATTTTCCTCCTCTTTGGCAGGTGTTATGATTTCCTTGGGATGTCCCCCACATGAAAATGGATCCTCAGTCTCTTGGTGGAATGCCTCCCAGATTTTGCTGTGTGAGTCAAGTGACATTTCCAACTAGGCAGGAGAAGAATAATGGAATGAGAAACACATGCATGATTCTCTTCATCTGCAACTAAGTTTTTCAAGGAATTGGACCATTATTCTTCTGGCCATGGTATGTCTCAAACAGCTGCATTCACATTCTTTGTTTGGGGCAAGCTCTCACCATCTCAAGTGCCATGAGACATTAGGGAATTATCTGGGGCATTCTGGCAAAATCTCACTCATGTCTGAATCATCTCGGTTAATTTAGGAACAGGCTAGAATTTTACCTGGATACTCCACATTCTGTTTTACTTTGAAAACCTGTCTTTTTAGATTAAGTGCAGTCTTACAAATCTCTCTCACATAGATAACCTGTGCCAATGTGGTCATATTATGAAGTTGAGAAGGGATTAGATTTTTGGTTCTTTAACTGTACCTTCTTCTCAGTTTCGATCCTATTTTAGGAAAGATGGAAGTCACATATCTTCTTTTATGCTCATTATTTCCACTCCAAAATGAAAAAGGAATGAGTTAATGACCAAACATTTTTGATCATCTCTGTCTCAGAATATTCTGTGTAGGTCTCTCCAGAGAGGACAGAGGCTGTGTTGATTCTGTCTGCGAAAGACTGAGACAAGTAGGTTTAAATAATGCATAGCTTTTCAATCTATTAAGGAGGCGGCTGTGTGGTTGTTTGTCACACTTCAATGGCTGAGAATTGGTAGGAACTGACATTCAAATGACACCAACATGAGGGCACAGGATGGAAAGGAGTAGCTTGGGTGGTGGCAGTGCCAAAATGATGACTTATTCCACAATCGCGTCCCTGTCCCAGCATATGCAACGTTTCTCTTGGTATTGCCACTCATTTCCATTATGCTCTATTTTTCAAACCAGAACACATGCCTGCCTGCTCCCAAGGACTGCATAGCCACGTGCCCGGTACTGGGAGCCAAGGAATAAGCAAGTCCATCTTCCAGTAATATGAATTTTTTCCCCAAAGATTAGGGGGTTGGAACATATAAAACAATTTAACCAGTAATTTAAATAATTTTATACTAAAAGCAATATATTATGGGGTAGAGTATAATTTTCTAATGTATTTTTAACAAAAAAGGGGAGAGTGCAACCAACTTTTCCAACTTCCATGAGCATTCTGCTAAATGCCAGGCTTCCAGGGGGTGGTATATCCTCGCTCCTGCAGGTAGGACACGTGGCGGAAACATTGGGAAGCACGTCGTGTTGTATCTAACAGATTACTTGCCACATCAGTGTCCCTCCTGAGGCTGGCCAGCAGCTGAGGTTTGTTGGACGGGGCTGACCCAGGCACGCTGCTGTATGGCTGCCCGACGCCTTGGCTCAAAGGAGCCATTCCACCCCTCTTGCTCTAAATAAATCCCCACTGTCTGCCCGTTGCTAGTGCTTCTCACTTGACAGTAGTTATGAGGCCATTAGTAGAAAACAAGAATCTGCTCTTTCCCCATCTGCATATTGGACAAGTCCTACACTATTTAGCTTGTGAGGCCTGATAAGAAGCCAGCACAATCTGCCCATTGACTGCTGGCCTTCTTTCCAGTCCCAAGTACCAGAGTCTCCTGGCTTAGACTCTTATTTTGCATGTCTCTAGCTGTCCCCAATTGAATGCTTTTCAGTCGCACCTGCATGGCACTTGTAAGAGGAGAGAAAGGGCTCCCTTTGAGCTAATTCCAACTCCCGGCCCTCACACTTGTTTCATTCTTGTGTGTCCCGGGGATCTCTAATTTGAGGCCTAAACATGTTTAAAGAATGCTGTTTTCATGTGCCCACAATGCACTGTTTATTTTGACCCATACTCCTAGGAACAGGCCAAAGAAGAAGGCCAGGCAGCAATGATGGGCTCTTCCTCTTCCCTCTTCATGACGGCTCTGAGGTGAGCGACGCCTGTGTCCAGGCCTTCAGGGAGGGTTCAGAATAATCTCCTCTGGATTTAGCATTTTAAATATCTCTCTGGATCTGGTTCTCCCTTTGTTGGTTTTAAACTTACTTGGGACATGAATAACCCACTGCCATACTCCCATGAGGATCTAACACATTTGAAAATTATTACCATGATGACAGAATATTGGATGCCGTGATAAATTAGGAAGTCCAGATGCCAATTTGTAATGTAGGGAGGTTTATAAAAGCATTACCGTCATAACGATTGCTTCCAGAATTCCTTTTGTGAAGAGAACTGACTGCTTAAGTTCCACGAGGAAAGGGACCATATCTCTCACTCCTCTTTGAATACCAAGTGCCTATTTGACGTTTAATAGATGCTCAATAAATATTTGTTGAAGAACATGAATGCATAAAAAACATTTTGATGAGCCATTTAAATAGACTAAATACAGCATCTGGAAGGACAAGAAGTACAAAGGGAAAGCTGAATGGTTATGAATAAGAAAACGGAGGAAATTTGCTCTTAAGAAGGGAGCGAAAGAAGGGTTGGAGGGCTGACCAACGCTTCAGGAGGTGGGAGCAGAGATATTTAAGCTCGGGGGTATATTAAATTCAGTTTTAAGTTATGTTTAGAGGTATAAAATCCCTCCGTCTTCCTGTGTTTATGTAAAGTCTGCTCTACACACTAAGGTCTCAAGTGAGCGTTTTCTGTTGTTTTACTTGCAGTGAGGCAAACGGTGGAAGGTGCTGAGTTTCATGTGTGGGAAGGTACCACGTGAGGAAGGACCGCACACGTGGATGTCAGATGATCTGTGAACTACTCCGCTGGAAGCAGGAATCAAGAGGTGCCACCTCCTCCTTCATCCTGTACCCAAATTCCAGGAAGTTCGGATAGTGTCGGGTGAACTCTGCACATGAGGGGTGCATGTCATTTTGATCTCCAGTGGCATCTAATTACGGTAAGAATTGGTATCGTAAGAATATGGTATGACCATTGGGCTACCCACTTCATTGGTATCGGATATGGCTCAAGTTTCGTTCTTTCTTTCAACCTTTGCCATTATCCCCCTCTCCCATTCTTTTTTTTTTTTAATACACATTTGTGGATGTTGGATCCTAGTTCTTTTTTTTTTTAAAAAAAGATTTTATTTTTTCCTTTTTCTCCCCAAAGCCCCCCGGTACACAGTTGTATATTCTTCGTTGTGGGTCCTTCTAGTTGTGGCATGTGGGATGCTGACTCAGTGTGGTTTAGATGAGCAGTGCCATGTCTGCGCCCAGGATTCGAACCAATGAAACGCTGGGCCGCCTGCAGCGGAGCGTGTGAACTTAACCACTCGGCCACGGGGCCAGCCCCCCCCCCCGCCCCCGCCATTCTTTATAGTGCTTTGAGTAATTTTTGTTATCATGAAGAATGAGAGAAAAGTTCTCATGAGAAGAGAAAAAGAAGCCACAAAATGAGAAATATGTTTATTCCCATAAACATTTAGGCCATTTAGGATTATCACCTATGAAATCTACTGTTGCTTTTAAAAGAACCAACTTCGTATAGGTAGACCGGCTTTTGAAAAATGCTTGTTATCTTAAATCCAAAGCAATAATTAATTGGTGTGAATCCAAAGGAATAATTAATTAGATATAAGAAATTATGGTAAAATCTAGAACTCCAAAAGAGACTTGTTGAAGGAAAAAAATCTGTCATGTCACTGAAGAAATGTGCTTTTCCCATCTTCAACCATCTCAACTACCATAATAGATTAGTGAGATTGAAACAATAATTCTCCCTCTACCACTGCCTATGATAATAGGCATCCTTTATCATATCTCTATTTAAACTTAAAAAATGAATTTGATTAAATTTGAATTTGTAGGGAACTTGCATAGTTTCCTTACATAAAGACAGTTTAAGGTTAACGTTCTTTGAAATTATTTCAGACTTTTCTCCAAATTCTCTGAAGATTTTCCCTAGAACAATATCCTGGGAAATGAATGGGGAGGGCAGACCCTTGCATTTGAAGGTTTCACTCCAGCATATTTACAATCTGCAATTTCTACTATTTGTAAGCAACCCTGGAGTCCTATGATATACGGGAATTTGTCATCTTGAACCTCATTTTAACGTGGCTTTGTTCTCTACTGCTCTGGTACTCGATGACTTTCCAGAAGTGATAAACTCTTTCTCTACGAAAAATGAGCAGTAAATTTATTAAAATTGAAAAGGTAGTTAACCTACGATATGAAGGATGGGACAAGAAACAGACTTTTGTTTGAAATGTGGTTCTAGAAAAATCTGGATCCCCCAAAGTAAAGAGAAGGAATCCTTTCAAATATTAAAAAGTTCTCTGCTGGGACTGAGTGAAAGAAAATAAGATTCAGGAAGAATAATTTTCATGACCAGTTCTTAGCTCACACTGTAATAAAGAGGCATAGTATAGAAGTGACATGGTACTCAGATTCTATCTCCCACTCATCCACTAGCCAACTGTGTAAATTTGGGGTAGTTACCTCACCTCTCTGGTCATTGTCATCATCATCACTACTATCATGGCCAGCATTTATTGAGCCCTTACTATGAGTGAGGCACTGTGCTAAGCTCTTCACCTGGATTATCTCATTTAATGCTGGCAACAGCCTCATACAGTAGACATTATTATTACCTGTAGAAGCCAATAATAGTGGATAACAACAGCTAATGGCTATTGAATGCTTATCGTGGGGGGTATTATGCAAAGTGCTTCCCACGCATCCTCTCATATGATCCTCATAATAATGAGCAGGGTACTATTAAACCTCTATTTAACAGATAGGAAGTTGAGGCTTAGAGAGGTTCATTAACTTGTCCAAGGTGACACAGCTAGTAAGAGATGAAGGAGGATTTTGAATTAAAAATTCTCTGGCTCTGGAATTCAAGATCTTAACCACTAGGCTCTACCGAGTGTATAAAGACACTGATCATACTAAGCACCAAGTGTTGGCAATATACTGTCATGCAGTCATTATGTCATATAGATCGTATTTCCCATTGGCAGGGCCAGCCTTCTGAGTCATTTCCTCCGTAGTCATTTTCATGGAGCCATAGGCACCTCACGTGGCTTCCTATATGTGGCCAACAGCAAACACTGAAAGGACAACTGATGAAGGTTCGAGTGGTAGAAATACTGACCGTGAAGCCGGGTTTCATCTCTGTGCGGCTCTAGGTGGCCATTAAGGGATTGAACCTGTGCTCTGGTTGCATTAGCACGGCATTTCATCCAAAGAAACCAATTGCCCTCATCAAATCCTAAGTGTTATCTTGAGCAATTTCATTTTTTGTACCCTAGTAAACAGATGGCAAGAATCTGTGTTTCTGACACTCGGGCAAACTTTCTTCTTCCCTTCCTTGGCTTGCAAGAAGAAAGACAAAAATGGAAATTCACTGGGACAAACAGAAGGCAGATTTCTAATGTAGATTCTCCAAACCCTACACACACACCCCAACACACCATCACACACACACCAACAGCAGAACAGCAGAGACAGGAGTGACCAGTGATCCATCATGTGGGCAGAGGGGAGATTTGGTAATACTTCATTTTCATAGATTTTCTTTAAGGGATCACTGGTCAACATTTAGACTTTTCACAGAAACAAATACAATCTCTTAGATTGATTATAAATCTGAGGAGCAGTTGTATCCAAATTATAGTTATTAATGTTATTTCTGTCTCTTGGGAAATGATAAATTACATTCAAGTCCTTTACTTAGCAGAGTTATTATGCATTTAGGAACTTAATTTGGGGACAGTTTTGATTTTCTTTGGAAGAGAAAAGGCAGACTCATCTTTTAGCAGAAGCGTGACTATTTTGGGACCTAGTCAGATATCATCTTCTTGAGAGAAGGAGACCGGCCAAGTGTCACTCTTGTCCTCCACGGGTGGCGCAGATGAAAAGGGGAGGCATGTGCAGGAAATTTGTTCTCAGTTTCATAATGATGCTCTTCCTTTTTCCGACATTCACTAAAAATAACATTTGAATGAAGGAATTGGGTCACCTGCTGACATTTTTGGTAGTAGCAGTAAATCGGGGGGAAAGCTGTTATGTTCTGATGCAGAAATGCGCAAGTTCACTGTTGGGTTTATAGAAGGCATTGCCAAAGAAAGCTATGGAAATGCCTCATTTGGATCTCTTCAAAGCACAGGAGAGAGGGCTGCATTTCTGGGGCAACTTGGGGACACTCCCTCATGGAGGCAGGGGCTGAAGTAGATAAAGAAAACTTTAAAGTCTCCTTTCAATCCTGCAGTTTTGTATCTTTTTCCATGTGACATACTGGCCCTAAGAAGTAAGCAAATTATTCAATCTCTTTATCTCTCCTAATACATTTGTTTCATTTTCCGAGTATGGAAAATACAAGCTGCAGATTATTTTAGTGTCAGATGGCTGGAGTGAAATTTGGAAGCCTTTAAAGATAGAAGACACTTGTATCCTAATTCCTGATTCCAGGACTTTCAGAAGACCTGGCACACAGTATAGTTCAATAAAGATTACCGAATGAATAGCAAGCATCTGAAACCTCCTCCAGCCTCTTTGACGCCACTTCTGCTGCTTCAGCCTCACTCGCTCAGCCCAGCCCCACGGGTCCCCTGGCTGATACTCACACACACCAAGCGTACGCCTCCCTTTGCACTCGCTGTTCTTGTGGCCTGGAATGCTTCTCTCATTAGTTTGTGGGCCTCCTAAGGTCTCTACTCAAATGTCATCTTATCAGCGAGGACTTCTGTCACTGCCTCCACCGCCCTCCACTCCTCACACTCTTCCATCGTTTGCAGCAGCGTTTGATCTAGTATACATTTGCTTGCTATTTGTTTAGCATCTTTATCCTCCCGCTAGAATGTGAGCCCCCAGAGGAGCAGCGACTTGGTCTTATTTGTTGCCGGATCGCCAGAGCTTAAAAATAAATATTGACTGAGTAAATGAGCAAACGAATGAACATGTGTTTTAGATTTCACTCCTCTGGTTGATAGGAACAGACACTCACTCAAGCAATCTCAAGTAAAGCAGATTTACCTTAACAAGAAGGAATATTACAGAAATCCAAGAATAAGAATGTTGGTAGTTTCCTTGGTAGGGCCGGGTGTCCCGGAGGCAAGAACTGGAGGGAGCTGCCAGGACTTCAGTGGCAGGGCTGGGAAGATCTGAACTCCAGCACTCCGTCATTACCATACTTCTCTTCTTCTGTCTTCTCTTCCCGATTTCCTCATAACTTCAGCTCGTGCCATGCCGTGTGACAGCTCCGGCTCTCTTTACTGCTTCACCTGCGTCAGCTCTCCCAGTCTCAGTTTTCCCACAGAGGAGTCCGATGATCTCAGACCATCTTTTCAGGTCAGTTCCTAAGTTTAGCTTCTTAACTGGTGGAGCCTGTGCCCTCCCAGGTCCACTCACTTATGATGTGATGTAGGCATCATGTGGTCTGCTCCCCATTCAGCAGAAGTCGCTCGAGGGGCAACTTCTAGAAGGATCAGGCTATTGACCTCCTAAATACTATCCTCCTTCTTCTCCAGGAATACTTTTTTATCTCCTACATTCTGCTTTAAAGACAATAGGAGGTTCATTGAACCCTTTTATTTGATGTTTTGATCAGTTTTACCCAAAAAATGCCTTAAAAATTATGACATGTATTAGTTTAAAGACTTACAGTTTATGTGGAACCAAATGTCACACGAGCACTCTTTTTGTCTTGGGCATCACAGGCAGATTCTAGAAGGAATCGGACAAGTGCAGCTGGTGTAGCAATGTCTGCACCATTCCTGGGCAGAGAAGCCCTCACAGACACGACTGACCAGAAATGCTGTATCTCGGGAGCTCGCTTCTCTTACCACTTAGGAGGACTGCTTGAGCTCCAGAGAGGGAATATACGGGGATGGTTAAATTCAAAGCAAAGGGACTAACAGGAGACAATTATTTTGTTTAGCTCCTATGCTGGAAGCTAAGACTCTTGAAAGGTGTGTAATTGATCCCTCACAGGTCCTCTTTACGTCTCCTCTCAAGCCCAGGATTTGTTTTCCTTTCTGGCCTCAAGATTTTACTATTGAGAACCCTAAGCTAAGTAGACTGAGGCCCAGCATGCACCCTGGTGATGTTCCTGGGAGACTGTTGCCCTCAGCATTTTACCTAAAGCAGGTGGCCATGCGCGATGGGGAGATGACCCTTGACTGACCCTTATAGAAGCTCAGGAATGCATTCAGTAGACCCGGGGCCAGTCACCACCGCTCTGTGGCCCTCCAAGTAATGGCCCCTGTGGGTCTCAGTTTCCTCAGTTCTAAATCTCAGAGTAAAGAGGATCAAAGTCTAACTGACACATTGTGTGTGGAAAATTCTTAGGTTTAAGATCATAGGTAAGAGACTTTAACTTTTAGAGCAGAAGTTGACAGCTATGGTCCAGGGGCCAAATCGAGCTAGCTGCCTGTTTTTTAACGACCTGTGAGCTAAGAAGGGAGTTGACATTTTTAATTGGTCGAAAAAAAATCAGAAAAGGAATACTATTTAATGACATGAAAACGATAGGAAATTCAGATTTCAGCATCCATGAGGAAAGTTTTCTTGAACACAGCCACGCACAGTCATTTCCCATCGTCCATGGCTGCCTTCCCACTGCAATGGCAGAGTAGTTGTAACAGAGACTTCACGATCCACAAAGCCTGAAATATTTACTTTCTGGCCCTTTACAGAAAAGGTTTGCCAAGCCATTTTAGGTATAGAGGCTAAAAACCACCAGCTGGGTCAGACCCAAGTAGGTTGAAATCGTAGCTCATCCCTAACGAGCTGTGTGACCTTGGAAAGTTCTCCAACCTTTCTACGCTCCACTTTCCTTTGCTGTAAAATGGAGATAAGAGTCCTTACCTCAAAGGGTCCTGGGAGGAACTGAATGAGATCACCATGAGGCACTGAGCAGAGGTCCCCACCCGGCTGAGTAAACGAAGGCATGATCACAAGCCTCTTATCCTCAGCATCTGGCACAGCCACCAGCACAAAACAGGTGCTAATTTGTGTTTGTGGGATAAATGTGTGAATAAACTGCTGAGAGTAAATTTAATATTACTTTGGCTCATCACTCTGAAGGTGTTTGGAGTCGAGTAGCCAATGAAAGAAATGGAAAAAATAAGCTACAAGCCCAGGAGGCATCAGGACCAGGCAAAGCCAAACCAGCCAAGGGTCATTGCTGTTCCTCTCACTCTGCCCCTGCTCCCACAGGGCCAACTGAGGCACAGGGGTGACTCTCACTGGGCACTGAGAGTTTCCTTCTGCTCAGGTTTATCACAGTACTTACTCCTGGAACTAGAGGCCACTCACTCATTCCTGCTTTAGAAAATCTTTTGGCTTCACCTTTAAAATATATCCAGAATCCTCCCTTTCTTCCTGCTCCTCCTTCTGCCATTCCTACCACTCTGGGCTGAGCCACCATCATTTCTTGCCTTGATTATTGCAACAGCCCCCTAACTGGTCTCTCAGCTTCCTCCTCATCCTCTCGCAGTCTATTCTTAGTACAGCAGCCAGAGGAATGCTTTTAAACGGCCAGATCATGTCACTCCTCTGCTCAAACTGCCCAGTGGCTGCCCATCTCAAGCAGAGTGAAACGCCAAGTCCCTACAATGGCCTACAACTCTCTGCTTGCTCTGTCCCCTCTGTTACCTCTGACCTCCCCTCCTGTTCCTCTCCCCCTTGCTCAGTCTGTTCCTCAAATGCACCAACAGGCTCCTGCCTGAGGGCCTTTGTCCCATCCATCTGTCCCTTCCATCTGGATACTCTTCCTCCGGATATCCCCATGGCCAACTCCCTCATTCCCTTTAACTCTTTCCTCAAATTTCACTTCTCAGTGAGATCTTTGCTGGCCACCCTGGTCAGTTAATATCGTTAAAAACCAGAAGTGCACCCTTCCAAGGCTCCCAATCCCCCTTACCTTTATCACTAACTTATTTATTCTATTTTTATTGGTTTTATTTCCACTAGAATGTCAGCTCCATGAGGGCAGGTATTTTTCTCTTTTTTGTCCAGTGATGTATTCCAAGCATCTAGAACAGTTTCCGGCTCATAGTAGGTACTCAAAATTTGTTGCTTGACCCAATTAACAATCTAACATTTTACAATCCAATAGTCTTTCCCCCAGTCTCAGAATCTCCCTCTCGTTGAATCTGCCAAGAACCTGACTACCTTCTGGAAACCTCTGTGCCAGTAACCTAGATTCTACAGCGGAAACTATGGGAGAACTGCCCTCTCCCCAGGGGAATCTGAGGGAGACCCAACCACACCCCAACCTCAGCTGTACCCTCTGGGCCAGGAATGACCTCACCGAGGGCAAAGAATCTAGCATTGGACAGTTCAAACTCTTTTGCTTTTTTCCTTTCCCTTGCTTTGTTTTTGCACCAGCATTATTGACAAGATCTGCAGAACATGAGCAAAGGGGTGGGGGAGACGTAAACCTCCATAGCACTGATTTTGCAGCTTGCATAAAAGATCTGGCAGGAAAAAGAGTTTGAAATATTGGCAAGAATTAGGGGTAGAGTCTGTATATTGAGTTATCCCAATTACCTCAGTTAATGGCACGATTATGTCATCATCTCTGAGGAGGATGAGAGGAGAATATGAAAAGGCTACCATCTCCTCAGGTTCTGTACCCTTCCCGCCACACCACGGGCACACCCCAAGTATCACATCCCAAGGAGACTGTTGCTCATAGATACCCGGTTCCCAGTTGTCACGTCTGAGGAATCCTGTCAATGTTCACAGGAAACGTCCCCAGGGCTCTATCCCTCTGACCCATGTTCCAGGAGAGATGACTGTGGTCAGAGTCGTCGTAAAGTTAAGTATGTATGAATCATAAATAATGATGAATAACCACACTATAAATCTTGCAAGTCTTGTTTCACAGAGATGAGATTTATACCCAGAGATACTGGCAGTGAAGCCTGCCTCTATCCTTTAAAGGCCTCAGGATACTTAGCAATCAACAAGGAAAGGAAATGGTCTGAAGAATTTATTGAGGAAAGTCTGTGTGTGACCAGCCACAGCCTGGGGCATTCCGGGTGTTGGCTTCCAGTGTGACACATGGACTCTTTCTTCATCTTCCACGAGTGTTCTTTCACTTCTCAAGTTGATATCTAAAGGAAAGGGGTGGAAGGAGGAAAATTCTCATGGGAGAGCAGAGTATAGACTACACTTCTGGGCTCCTCTTTAGAACCTGGAGGTTTGAGGTAAAGTTTCAACTCTTCTCTCGAATATTGAGCTATTTACTGATGTAGAACAGGCCTCTACAATTTCTTTTCCAACTATCAATTTTGTGGGTGTGCTTTTTTCTAAAAAAAAAGAAGCCAAGCCCTTGCTTCTCTCTGCTCTGGGCCAGTCAGAATGTAAGGAACAAAATCCTAGGTGAAATCTCTGAGCTTTACAATGACTCTTTAGGCAGTGCCTCCCGCCCCTCACCCTGGGCCAGTGAGTCAATGTGCAAAGTTGATTCAAGATGAAAAGCAAAGTGTAGTGGACAAGCTGTACCCCTGTGCCCTGATGAATATTTTCTTGAGACGTTTGACCAGCCTCAAAATTCTTCACAAATTCAAGAGGAAAAGGCATTAGGCTTCTAGATGGCCTGGATCAGGTTTCCATAGCAGCTTGGTTAGACAACAGACCTTTTCCCAAGAGTTATGCAGATCTTGTCAACGATGCTGGTGCAAAAACAAGAAAGCCAACAATGGGGTCTTGTTCATTTTCAGCTGAGTCATGAAAATCATGCACTAAAACCATCCTTGTAGAAAGACCTGACTGGTAAAGCAACAGCCAGTAAACTTGGAAGGAATTTTCAAAAGGAAATGTTACCCTCCGTATTCTGAAAGGCGCTCAATGCAAGGAGAGATTGAAGAAAAATAACTCGACATTGCACTTCTTAACCCCATAAAACATTTTTAAAACTAACTCATTATCATAATTTATAGCAGGAACTAGTCTCTTAAGTCTCAATGGACAGTCTGTCTGACATCATGGTCCCATTTGTATGATTCATTTTTTAAAGGCAATCTTGCCAGACCATTAAAAAGTAAAACAATTAATTACTTTTATGATAGTCGGTTACCTTCTGGCCCCTAGTCTTTCTCTTCCTGGGGAACATTATCATTCATGTACTCTTGCCTGATATTTCTGTCAATGTGTCAAAATGCTGCCTGCACGTTAACACGGACCATCCAAAACATGCAAAAATGAGGCCCTCATTTCATTGGCCATTGCAAATTTAATACTGTTCTTGTCTCATGTTGCTTATAGCCCTGCCTTCTACTTCAGGATCCCTTCACAGCAAAGCAATTATTCAACCTGATCTGCACTACCATTACACCAAATGTCACCATTTATCCCAACAAATAGGAAAGGATTCGTTAAGGACAGAGCTGTTTTCACTGGTGCTCTCTCAAAAGGGACAGTGAGAAGGCTGTGGTGATACAGGGTAAAGGATAAGGAAATTATTCCTTCTGAGACTCTCCTTATCTCCATCTACCTCCAAGGGGCAGTGAGATGCCATCTAAGTCAAAGCGAGGCTAGCTTTTATTTCTCTATTCCCTTCTTTTTGCTTTCCAATTTTCTTCACAATTATAGAAAAAGTAGAAAACCACCTCTCTCTTTAGACTCTCTATTGCTTACTGTAATTATTATGGCAACGATTGCTGGGTGGATTTGCAATCTCTGATGCTGTACCACAATGAAGATATTAAATCCTCTTATGAACATGATCTCATTAATTCTCACAATGACACTCTGATATGAAACAAGGACCAAGACCTTCAGCGCTCCTTCTCTTTACAGACAGGGAGAGTGAGGCAAGGTGCCGGGCGGCCACAAGGGAGTTAGCTAAGCTGGAATTAAAGCCTAGTGCCCCGATTCTCATTTAGTGCTAGTGCTAAACACTACACGATCCTACATCTTAGAGGCACAAAATTCAACACAGAAAGGATCAGCAAGGGTGGAGTGAAAATAAGAATACTTCCACTGAGTTTCAATAGCATTTCTGTAACTTTTGACTGCAGCAAAATGAAGGAGAGTAAGACACAGGAGATTGCAACCTTGAGACCTCACAAAGAACTCGATGGTTTAATCTTTTGACATAGGAAGCAAACAGAGGACAAACCATCAATGACTGATGGAAACGTAATGCAAAGTTTAAGCTAGTAGTTTATTTTTAAAGATTGTATAGTACAGAGTACAGACTACAAAGGGAAGTTTTAAGGCATGTGAAGGCCACTCATACTCTATTCCATTCAAATACAGTTTTCCTTTGAGATGAAACTTAAGTTTCATCTCCTTCATGAAATCTTCTTTGAGACTGCCATAGCCCAGAGTAATTTCTATCTTGGCTGAACTCCTACAGCACTTATCGTCTAAAACACGGTTCTAGTTAGGGCGTATGTCATTAGAAGGGGGTGGGTGGGAGAGCCACTAAAACTCTCTCAAGCAAAAAGGGAATTTACGAAAGGCTACAGTGCACTGTTATAGAAAATAAATATTAGAAGCATGAAGAGGACTTAGCTGGAAAAATTTTAGGTATGAATCTATTTTTCTCTCGGCCTCTGGAATATTTCTATTTCGCTCTCTTGCATCTACTCTAGTCTCTCTGCAGACTGTTCGTCTATGGTTCTTGCTCCTCCAGATCCACAACTTGGCCATGAGCCCACTCCACTGCCAACTCTACATGACCTTACTTGCCAAACATCCACTACCATCTGACTACAATCTCTGAGTCTCTTAATTTAAATTCTTAGAGGGAACTGTCACTGGCTAAGCCCTCTCTATAGATTGGTACCGTCTGGGTTAGGCGTCCGATCCTGGTCCAGCTCCTGTGACTTGGGTGTGGGGGAGGGATCCTGTGTGATGCAGAGGTGCTCCTGCAGCTAGAAGGGTAAGTTATTGGATTTGTCTCACCTATTTGCTCCAACAAGTCTTAGCATGTAATTGTATGCTGCCTTGCCTTCGTATTTAACTTGTTTTGTATGTGTGACTTTCATTCCTGGTACAGTAACAGTTTCTTCACATTAGGGCTCTGCTTTATTTTCTTTCTGTCTCTTTCAGGGCCTTGTACATGGGTTATCAAAAATATTGGTTGAACTGATTTTATCCTTCTTTAGTACACACCAAGTACAAAATGTAAATACTTCTTAGCTATTCGATGAGTGAATTAATGATGTTACATTTTCAATTGTAACATCTTTAAAGCTTCATTAAAGAACATAGCAAATAGCCATATTTTTCTTTACAGAAGCATGGTTTTCTCATTGGCAAGCATCACATACAAGCATTTGTTCTTTACTATATTTAAAAATGGTGGTTTTAAGATGATATGTTCAGGGACCTGTGTCCCACAATGACAGACTAATACCTGGCTTGTCTTCCTTCTGAAATAAACTATAACAATGAACAAAATACATGAGGCAACTGTTTTCAGGCAACAACAGATAGCACAGAACTGTAATTCTTGAGAGAAGAGAAGCATGAGATGAGCTCCACAATTGCCCTTGTGTACATTCCCGCCATAACACAAGGCAATGGAGACAAAGCAGAGTGAGCAGATAAGGCAGAGATTACAGCTCCAGACTGTTAAAACAGTTGGAATTGATGAGATCAGGTGCTAGGGAAGAACCTGTGCAGAAGGGAGGTCCCAAAAGTCTTGTGGGGATTCACCATGGGTCCTTGGCAAGAGCAGGGCCACACTTCCCAGGGCAAGACTCCATGAAGCCTAGCAGAGACTGACTGTCGCAGGGCTGCAAGATGAATGGTCATACCAATGGTAATGCCAGAGGTTGGGTAGCACTGGCAGATACTGGAGTTCTGGTCTAGGATTCAGTTGAGACCCAAGAAAGACTGAGCTTTAGGAAAACAGTCCCTACTTTAGAAGTAAGAACCTTAGGAGTAAGGACAGTATTATAGAGTAAGGGCTGCACCTAGGACTGACTTCAAAACCAAAATAAGCCTCTCCTCACAAAGAATAAAACTGAGCCTGACAGAACCAAAAAGAATCTACCAGTGATTCAACTGCCCACAAGAACAAAACTCAACACTCTTTAAACTCAAAACTCAACACATAATCCAGAGTCCCTATAATATCCCATCCATAATGTTCAGGCTACCATAAAAATTTAGTAGGCATGCAAAAAAAAGGATAAATATGACCCAAAATAAAGAAATAAATAAAAAATTAGAAACAGAACTCAAGATCTTCCAGACATTGAAATTATGAGACAAATACTTTAAAGGAGCTACTACAAATATATTAAAGGACTTAAAGTAAAAGATGGTCAAAATGAGGGCACAGACAGGGAGTCTCAGCAGAGAAATGGAAAATATAGAAAAGAACAAAATGGAAATTCTAAAACTAAAAAGTACAATATATGAAATAAAAATAAAACTTCGTTTAAAAATTAAAATGAAATTTAAACTTGAAGAAAGATAAATAGAAATTATTCCATCTGTAGATGAGAAATAGGTTTCAAAACTGAACAAATCTCAATGATCTATGGGAAAATTATGTGGTCTACTATACTAAAAAGTATTTAATTAATCCAAAAGAAGTCAGGAAAGGAGGAACAAAAACCAGATGAGGCAACTGGAAAAAAAAATAATGAGACAGTAGACTTAAAACTAATAATTATATTACATGTAAATGGACTAAATATTCCAATTAAAAGGGAAAGATTAAAAAGTGAGACCCTAGAAAATGTTGTCTATGAGAGATCCACTTGAAATATAAAGGCAGAGATAGCTTAGAGTGAAAGGATAGAAAAAGATACAAGAAAGATAGCAGAAATCAAAGAAATAGAAAACAAAGAAAAAAATAGAGATAATTAATAAAGCCAAATTTGTTTCTTAAAAAATATTAATAAAATTTATAATACCCTAGCATGATTGATCGAGAAAAAAATGCAGATTACTCACATCAAGAATGAAAGCTAGGATGTCATTATAGACATCCTACAGACATTAAAATGATAATAAGGCAATATTATGAAATATTCATGCTAGTGAATTTCACAATTTAGAAGTACTGGGAAAACTCCTTGAAAAACTCAAATTGCCAAAACAAAAACAGAAAGAAATAAAAAAATCTGACTAGCTCTACGTCTATTCAAGAAATTGAACTTGTAATTTAAAACATTCCCACAAAGGAAACTGCAGGTCCAGCTAGATTTTACAGTGAATTCTCTTAAACGTTTAAGGAAGAAATATTATCACCACTAAGGACTTGAAAGATGCAGGGGTGGTAGTTCCTACCACATCCTCACTCAACTTGCCATTTGCAGAAATCAAATGGATCTTAGAGAACGACAGTTGGTTATTGCAAGCTTAACCAGGTCTTGACTCCAATTTCAGCTCCTGTTCCAGACGTAGTTTTATTATTTGAGCAAATTAACACTTCCCCTGGTGCCTGATATGAGCTATCAATTTGCCAAATGGCTTCTTCTCAAAGCCTGTTATTAAAGACCACCAGAAGCAGTTTGCTTTCATTTAGTAAGGCCAGCAACACACACACCTTCAGTGTCCTACCTCAGGGGTATTTCAACTCTCCAGCACTATGTCGTAATTCAGTCTACAGATAACTTGATCACCTTTCCCTTACAAAAGACAACACACTGGTCTTGCTATGGGCCACCAAGTTACTATGCAATCTGAGCTTCTCATCATGAACTGGGTGTTGTCTGACCTACCAAGCCATAAAGTTAGGCATGCACACAGGCACTTCATTATCAAATGGAAGTGGTATATCAATACTGGGCTTGAGTAGGCCTTGAAGGCAGGAGTAAGCTACACAAAGAAGTGGTCCATATTCCCATGATCCCTACTCCTGCTACACTACCTTATTTCTCCCAGCCCATACCTATGGCCTCATGGGGAGTTCCCTACAATAAGTTAACTAAGGAAGACAAGACTCATGCTTGGTTTATAGATGGTTCTGCACTATATGCAGGCATCACCCAAAAGGGGAAAGTTGCAACACTACCTCCCCATTCTGGAATATCCCTGAAGGAAAGTGGTGAGGGGAAATCTTTCCAATGGGCAGAACTTCAAGCAGTACACCTTGTTGCTCATTTTTCTTGGAAGGAAATAATGGTCAGAAGGATGAGTGTCCAGTGATTCAAGTACTGTGGCCAGTGATTTGGCTGGATGGGCATGGACTTGGAAGCAACATGCATGGAAAATTGATGAAGGCTGAGGAAGACGTATGTGGATAGACTTCTCTGAATGGGCAAAGAAAGTGAAGATATTTGTGTCCTATGTGAATGCTCATCAAAGGGTGACCTCAGCAGAGGAAGATTTTAATAATCAAGTGGATAGGATAACCCTGTCTGTGGATACATGTCAGCCTCTTTCCCCAGCCACTCCTGTCATTTTTCCAAAGGGCTCATGAATAAGGTGGCTATGGTAGCAGTGAAGGAGATTATGCACGAGATCAACAACGTGAACTCCCACTCACTAAGGCCAACCCGGATACAGTTACTTTTGAGTCCCAATCTGCCAGCAACAGAAACCAATACTGAGTTCTTGATATGGCATCATTCCCTGGGCTGATTAGCCAGCTTCCTGGTGGCAAGTTGATTACAATGAACGCTTCCATCATGTAAGGGGCAGTGCTTTGTTCTTACTGAAATGAATACTTACTCTGAATACGGATTTGCTTTCCCTGCATGCAATGCTTCTGCCAAAACTGCCATCCAGGGACTTACAGAATTCCTTATCCACCATCAGTGTAGTTCATACAGCATGCTTCTGATCAAGAGACTCACTTAACAGCAACAGGCTATGTGGCAATGGGCCCATGCTCACGGATTTCATCAATCTATGGTGCCATTTCTCCCACAGTCAGAATTCATGAGTCTGAGAATCAAGGGGTGGAAAGAGGAGTAGCACCACTCACTATTACCCCTAGTGATCCGCCAGTAAAATTTTTGCTTCCTATTCCTGTGATCTCATGCTTTCTTGGTCTGGTGATCTTAGTTCCAAAGGGAGGAATGCTTCCACCAGGTGACACAATAATGATTCCTTTGAACTGGAAGTTATGACTGCCACCCAACCACTTTTGGTTCCTCATGCCTCTGAGTCAACAGACTAAGAAGAGGGTTACTGTACTGGCTAGAGTCATTGATCCTGATTATCAAGGGGAAACTAGGCTGACACTACACAATGGATGTAAGGAAGAACATCTGGAATACAAAAATCCCTTAGGGTATCTCTTAGTACTACCACACCCTGTGACTGAAGTCCATGGAAAACTAGAACAACTCAATACAAGCTGGACTGCTGATGGCCCAAACCTTTCCGGAATGAAGGTTTGGGTCCCCAACCAGGCAAAGAACCACAACCAGCTGAGGTGCTTCCTGCAGGCAAAAGGAATATGGAAATGCTAGTGTAAGAAGGTAGTTATAAATCCCAGCTATGACCACGTGATCAGTTACAGAAATGAGGACTGTAACTGTTATGAGTATTTCTTACTTATTTTGTTATAATCGTTTATGTATATATTTACACAAAATTTAATATTTTGATATTTTTGTTTTCTTCCCTTTCTTATCCCCATATTATCTAACACAAGATACATTAATAATAACTTCACATCACAGTATTTAAGTTATAAGATATCAAAGGGAAGAGTGAACATCACCCAAGACCTTTTCATCCCCTTCTGGAGAAAGGGTCAGTGAGTTTTTGGTTATGCACAGGACATTTGTGTCATGTTAGGCAAAAGCAGAGCTTTGTTATTGTCTTTATTTGGAGATTCAGTATGGTTTAAGGAGATGCATATGGGTCCCAAGTTGACAAGAGATAGACTGTGATGGTCAGTTTTATGTCAACTCTACTAGGCAATAGTCCCCAGTAACTCAAACACTAATCTAGGTGTTGCTCTGACGGTATTTTGTAGATGGGATTAACATCTACAGTCAGCTGACTTTAAGTAAAGGAGATTATCCTCAGTAATCTGGGTGGGCCTGACCCAATCAGTTAAAAGACCTAAGAGCAGAACTGAGGTTTCCCTGAAGAAGCAAAAATTCTGCCTGTGGATTGAAGCTTCAACTTCCTGCCCAAATGTTTCCAACCTGCCCTTCCTGATGGCCTACAGATTTTGGACTAGCCAGTACTCACAATTGTATAAGCCAATACCTTACAATATAGCCATCTATCTAGCTATCGCTGTACACACACACACACACTTACGTATATACACAAATATTTGTCCTACTAGATCTTTTCCTGGTGGAACTCTAATGGATACACTCCTCAATTCCTTTTGTGAAGCCAGAAGAACCCTGATACCAAGACTTGACAATAACATATAGGAAAAGAAAATTACAGATCAATATTGCTCATGAATTATAGACACAAAAATTCATAATAAAATGCTACCAAATCAAATGCAGCAATATAAAAAGCATAATACATCAGGACAAAGTGGAGTTTATTCCAGAATGAAAGTTGGCACAATATTTGAAAATCAACCACTGAAAATCATCACTCATAACAGAATAAAAGAGAAAAGCCATATCACCATCTTAATAGAGCAGCAAAAGCATTTGACATTCCACGTTCATTTGTGGTAAAAATTCTCAGTAATGAGAACTAGAAGGGAGCTTTTCAGAGTGTGATAAAGAGCATCTGTAAAAACCTATGGCAAATATTATACTTAGTAGCAAAATATTGGCTGCTTTCCCCCAAAGAATGGGAACAAGGCAAGAATGGCCACTCTTCCCATTTCTGGTCATCACTGAACATAGAGGTCATAACCAGTGCAATAAAGCAAGAAAAAGAAAGGAAAAACATAAGGATCTGAGAGAAAAAGTAAAACTGTCTTTATATACAGATGGCAAGATTGCTTAGGTTGAATGGTGACTCCACCACTTACTAGCTTTGTAATCTTGGGCTGCTTAGTATAAAAAGTCTTATTGTTCTCATTTGTGAGGTGGTGATGCCAAGTTATGAAGATGGGATGAAATAATACACATAAAGTGTTCAGCACCATGTCAGGCTCATGAAATGTTAGTGTTGATCACGACGGCGGTAGTGGTGGTAACTTTTACAATCTAGAACCTTACCCAGAGCTTTAACTTTTCTATGTCTCAATTTCCTCATCTGTTAAACACATGACACTACAGCCTACCACACAGAGCTCTGGGAGGATTACAAGCAAATGCACATAAAGTGCTTTGAACAATGCCTGCCACAAAATAAGTGTCAATAATTGTTAGCTACTTTTATTATCTAATCATGTGTTCCACATTTAGAATAATCTCATATTTGTAAATCATTCTCTGAGAAGCCACCTTAATAGAAAGCTTTTGGGATTCCATCTTCTTGGTGAGAATCATAGTGGAACTTCTCTGGAATCCTAAAGTGACTTGTAGCCAAACAAATGTAATCAGATTCAATAAGCAGTTTTCCGATGACACTCTATACCGGTCACTGCTAGGCACATGTATATATTTTAACCTCCTTTAATCCTTAAACCAACTTTTGAATGGTTACTACCCTCGGTGCCATTTTACGGGAAACTGAGACAGAGAAAGATCAAATAATTTGCCTCAAGTCCCTCTGCTGTTAACTGACCGAGTTAAGATGTCATTTCAAGGCCTGCAAGTCCAAGCACTCCCATTGCTTCCTCGTCATGTACGAGACAAGCAGCTCCCAAGCAACCTCACCAGATTGTGTTGATTCTTTGTGTACAGATAAAATTAGTCAGTCACGAGCATTTACTTTAAATGTCCAAATTAACACTGCAAGTGCACGTCACACGAATGCAAACTGTTGGTGGGGCCGGGGAGAGAGGGAGGGAAAAGATTTCTCCCCATTCCAATGGATTTGGATCAACCCCAGCATTTCCGCTCCAGCTTTCTAGACTTGAGGCTATGAGAAAGAGAAATCAGGGCGCACGGGAAATAGAGTCTCACCAAACTTCTTGCCAGGAAAAGCAGCAGCAGCTAAAAATGTAAGCTGTGTTGGATCCTTGCACAAAGTCAGCCTCCATTACTTACTGCTACATGTTGGTCTAGAAGAAATTTTTCATTAACTACACTCTTGCTGTAGATTTTATCTAGTTGCCATAGAAACTTTGGAGGAAAAGCTTGTTTTTAACCCTTGGACTAGGTTTGCCACCCAGTTTTATAGCTCCATTTAAAGGGCTCCCTTGTTATTCTAAACTCTTCCCCTGCAACTTGTCTGTTTTCTCCTCCTGTGAGACAGCTGGACAGGACCTGTTCATGACCTTTCATGATCTTCAAACTGCCACTGATTGTGATTTTGAAGGCACAATTCCTGAGGGTCAATGGCAACAGTCAACAGTGCTTTTCTGTGTTTATCTGTGAGACGGACTCCAGTTGCAACAGAATTTTTTTAAGCTGAAGTTTCACTTCATCAAAAATAAAAATGAACTGTCTTGTTTCTATCGCCTCTGCCACGCAAGCTTCCCTACCTAGCCCGAGTCTTTACAGAAGACATCACGAGGCCCACCCAACTCCCCAGACAGCCTCCACATTGGAAGTGTCTGGTTTCTAAACGCCCTGAGTCCTCCATCCTCCCACAGGCCCCTCCTCACTGCTCTCAGACTTTCCGAATACAGCACCAGGGCTGTGCTCGCCTGCACAGCTTTCCCTTCCCTGAGGGACGTACACATTGTGTCTCAGAGCAGGAATCGAGGCTCAGTTTACAGCCAGTCGGCTCCCAGGATGTGAACTCCTGCCTGTCTCCATACTAGATGACATCTTTCCAACACTGCCCCTTTGTTCTCCCGCCTGGGAGCTCACGTGGCACATAGGAAAATTCTCATCTGGTTACAATTGGTTTTGTTCCACAAGGGAGAGTTGGGTGTTGAACAATGTGCTGTATTTAGTGGGGTCATTAAGGGCCTGGCTTTGCTCTGGTTTGAAGGCAAGGCTGAGGGCCAGATGTTGAGCATTTCTGAAAGTTAGAAAATATAACCTGTGGAGGATGGGAAGATTGCTTCCAAGCTCTTCTAATTTTGGTCATAGTTGGGGATGTGGTTGGGTACCAGGGCTGAGAACAGTTTCACATAAATAACACACGGCCCCCGCCAAGGCATGTACAGTCTCCCAGAGAGAAAGTGGAGTAGGGGGCCTCATTTGTGGCCAGGTCATGACTCCCACTCAAGGACTTATCCTCTCAAGGTGAGGATAAAAGCTGGGTGCGATGGCCACTAAGGAGCTTGAAACGGCCAGGCAATTCCACCCTGCAGCAATGCTCCCCCCTCAGGAGGACGTCCTGTTTTAGAGCTCTCATGACCGTATCTCTGATTACGCAGCCCCAGAGAATGGCCTAGATGACTCCCACAAGCGTAGGGCAAGAGAAGGATTCATTGCAAGCTGTTCTGTTCCCGTGATTACTAATGAACGAGTGAGATAAGCCAGCTCATCAGAGAAACACTCCCTGGAGATGAAAGTGCTTCAGGGTTGCCAAGGCTGGCGGTCTTTCCCTTGTAGGAAGTCCAAAGGTGACCACTGTGGCTGGGTGGGTGTCTGCACCTGGCTCTAGGCTGACAAATATTCCAGATGAGTCCTAGATGGGGGCAAGGAGGAGTTTCCTTTTTTTTTTTAGATTTTATTTTTCCTTTTTCTCCCCAAAGCCCCCAGGCACATAGTTGTGTATTTTTAGTTGTGGGTCCTTCTAGTTGTGGCATGTGGGATGCCACCTCAGCGTGGCCTAATGAGTAGTGCCATGACCTTGCCCAGGATCCAAACTGGTGAAACCCTGGGCCGCCCAAACAGAGCGAGCGAACTTCACCACTCACTCGGCCACGGGGCCAGCCGCCCAGACTTTCAATTGCATTTACAGGTTAACTGGGGCTACAAACTCCTTGCCTCATTTCTGAAGGCCTCTCATGCCTCAGACAGAGCTTGGTGCATAGTAGGTGCTGAGCAGATGTTTGTTAAATGTATACCAGGTCAGTTGGTTTTCTTTTTTTTTGCTGTAGATCATAGATTTCTTTTTTTAAGTAACAGCTTTATTGAGATATACTTCACATACCATGAAATTCATCCTTTTGAAATATATAAATCAGTGGGTTTTTAAGTGAATTCACAGAATTGTGCAATTATCACCACTATCTAATTTTAGAACATTTTCATCACCTCCCCCAAAACTCTGTACTCATTAGCCATCGCTCCCCTCCCTCCAACCCTCCACCCCTGGCCATCACCAGCTTACTTTTTGTCTCTGACCATAGATTCCTAACCACTGCATTCAACAGTTTTATGGATCTCTGCATAAGCACACAAAGCAAAATTTCCACCCAGGTCATGCTCTTCAGAAAGCATTCCTTGTGTTATCCTGGTTCTAGCTAATCCAGTCTCATCCTTTCTATCACTTAAAAAGAACAGATGGCTTCAGCCTTCTCCAGGCCAAGGCTGAGTCTCTGTATTGCCAAACATGTTGATGAGCACTGAAATTCAGCCCAGAATCACAATGAAAGCAAATCTGAAATACCTGGACATTGCCAAAGTGATTCAGGCATCTCCCCATGCTCCAGTGCCATTCAGCAACGACATGGGTGACCCATTCGGGTGCAATGACTCTTAGCAGAAGTGGAATTTGGGACATGCCAGGTCAGTGATGGAAGATCAGGCTTGGTCCGAAAAGGGAGCATTGAGGGTGGGCACGGGTGTCAGCCGTGGGAATTCACAGGAGGAAGCATCAAGAGCTGTTTTAGGGTGAAGCCCCAAATCTGAAGCCCAGGGGTGTGAGGTCGCCCTGGGAGTAGGGGCAGAGCCTGAAGATCTCAAGCCCAGGGCTTGATTCAGCAGCCAGGATGGGCGGCCAAGTACTGAACACAGGACTCTGAGGAGGCTGAACGGGGTGAACAGGGTGGTTCTGAGGATGGTTGCCAAACAGCTTCTTGCTACTTCAGTCAGATTTATTAGCTCAGTTCAGCAGTTTTTGTCTGAGAGCATTTTAAAGGCACGGTGAGATCTCTGACACTGGGAACTGAGAATCCTTGATGGATAAGAACGTGGAGGAGGTTAGCTCTTCCTTCAACAGCTTAACCTCCTTAGAAAATGAAAGTTGGTGAGGACAACTCTCTAGTTCCAAGAACGCCATGGCGGCTTCCCTCGGAGGAAGTGGTCAGACTTTGTGTTATGTCTGGAGCCGGTTGCTAACATGTGGCTTTTCTAGGCTAACACGCATGCTTCTTGCAGGGAGAGTCCATGTCATTTTCATTTTTGTATCCCCAGTGCCTAGAAGTATCTGGCACATAATAACCACTCAATAAAGAGTTATTTAGTGAGGAAATAATTTTCTAGTATCTTTCTCCAAAAAAGATATGTTCCCATTTTTTTTTCTAACTTCTCAAGGAGATGGGAGGGAAATTGTAAGATTTTCCACAGAACTCAGTGGCAAAAAGAGTACTTTCCTCTAAAAATCGCTGCATTGAGGAGGGCAATTGTGATGAAATGGAAATGTGTGCTTTTAAATAGGCTACTCTTATCAGGGGGAAAAATGGTACTGCACATCCAAGGGGAGAATATGTGAGCTGAATAAAGATTTAAAAAAAACGAAAAACACTTGATGTGAGGCCAGGGAAATGAGCTCTTAATTCTGGTGCAGACAGCAGATCCCGGCGTGCACGCTGGCCCTCTTCCTCCCATGCCCGCGGCAGACACTGCCAATCAAGTCTAGGCTACTCTTTCCCACCAAACTGAGGCTTGACTTTAGAATCCTTGTCAACACTGTATTTCCTGTGGTCATTCCTGGGTGGTTGGCGTTGAGAGACATAATATAAGCCATTAGTCATGGCTGAGCCAGGGTGTAGGAAGGATAGGGCCGTGAAGGAGTGTGAGGTCATTTAAGGAAGATGAGAAGGGGAGCTGGGAGGAGGCCCAGTGGACGGCTGAGATCCGTGGTCTGGCTCATCCTTCTACACAGGTTGTCGGATGCACACAGCACAGTCTCAGCCTAAGTCAAGGAGCAGCCCTGGGGCTGGAGCTGAGACCCAGACAGAAAATGTCCCATTTTCCAAGAGACCCAAGGAGCAAAGGCAGTGAGGGTCTAGAAGTCAGGTGAGCTGGCAAAGTCAGTTACTCCAAAGCCTGAGTCTAGAGGAGGCCGCGAGGTAACTGCAGGAGAGTGAAGAAGCATTAATTCTGCGCCAGGCTCAGGGAATAATTGAGTCCACCCAGGAGACTCGCCTCAGCTACAAGCTGCCTGTACCCCGGGATGCCCAGCGTGGGCGGGATGTCATGAAATCCTGATGTTACATGATTTGATGGAGTGAACTGCACCCGCCCCTGTGTGGAGGGGGACAGGAGGACAAGGAGGGACAGACTTGTTTCAGAAGTGAAAGGGTCCTCTCTGAGTTCCAGGGAAGCTGCTTAGAGGAACAACGTCTCTTCTCCTATCTTCCTAGGAGAGGACAACAGAAAATTACCTGGAGGATAGCCTTGTTTGGTGGAAGCTGCTTTGTGAACCTGAGATGCCTGCCCCTGGCTCCACAGCACAGCTCTGTGGGCCACGGGGTTCCAGGTTCTCTTCTGAGGTGGAGGGACTGAAACCCGGACAGGCTGCATGACGAGTTCTCCGACACACAGAGACAGCTGGCATCAGCCTCTAGGCTCTTCTTGTCCAAGGCGGCTTTCCCACTGAACAGCGCTGACTCGTCGGGGCTGACAGCTGAAAGCATCATGCCCAACAGTCCACATCACAAGGTAATCAAAATAGCCCTGAAGAGAAGTGGGCAGGAACTGCTGTGTACCTAATCTGAGTTTTCTACGGCATTTTTCCTCTGAGAAGCTAGAAGCATCTTCTTGCCTGACATTGAAGGGATGCAACAAATAAATTTTTTTGATGTCAATGAAATCCTTCTAATATGCATGTTTGACTATGGATCAGAAAGAGTCAGTGTATGGGCTGACCTATCCTTTCTCAGAGGCAGTGTGGAATAAGAGAAGTTAGGAAGACCTCAATTCCAGCTTCAGTACTTACTAGCTGTGCAGCCTTAGGTAATTACTCTCCCTCTCTGAGCAACAGTAAATTTAGGATGCAACTATTTACTTCTTAAGTGCCATCCGAGGATTAACAGTGTATGTAAATACCTTAACACATAATACACGCTCAGCAGCGCTGGATCCATCCCTCCCAGGGAAGGATGGAGGCTAGTGGTTTTGTTCTCATAAAACAGGCAACGTGGGAGGAGTCAGTGTCAGAGACGATTCCGGACCCCTGGATTTCCAGATGTCCAAGCCCAAGTTCTTTCTTCTTCTCCATCTCTTGCTGTCTTGCTGGCCTGCAGGCTGATGCGGGGGGGTTGGGGGGGGGGAGAAAGGGGGTGGCGGAGAGAAGGCACCCAGCAATTCAGTAAGCTGAGTGCACCCTGTGGCTCCTGGGCTCTGGCTCCGAAATGAGGCAGGCAGCTGTGCCCTGCCCTCAGGGCTGCTTTTGGGTTCATTTCAAATGAAGCACGATTTGGAGAGAATTACAATCGTTTTGCTGGGAGGTGACAACAGCATGAAAGTCTGAGGGGGGACTTGGAATTAAGGAGAGAGGAAGCAAGGAGCCACACCATGATGGTGAGACCCCTGTCACCAGGGAATGCTCCAGAAGAGCGTCTAAGCTGGCTGCTCAGTGAATCCCCTTCAGGCTCAGAAAGCACGAGCAAGCTGTCTGGGAGGCTCTGGACCCCCTCCCCGTCCTCAGGAGCTCGTGCTGTCCTCCGCTGGGCTTGGCCTCTGCCAGCGTCCTCAGCCAAACCCACAGCTTGCCAGGAGGTCAGGTCCAAAACACAATTGCAACAGCAATAGTGAAGGCTGAGCAAACAGCCCCGAAATGATGATGAAAAGCTGAACTGGGGGCGCAGGCAGGCTGTCCGGGAATGACACCAGAATGACAAATCATGGCCCCAGATTCTCCAGACCAGAAGCTTAGCTGAGAATGCTGGCGCAAGGGAACAGGCCACTCCTCCTGAGCGTGTGCTGGGAAAGCGGCACATTTTCTTTTAAAGTAAAACGTTCACCTGACGGTTGTTAAGACCACGATGAAAAGCCATTGGAGGAAAATGTGAAAGCAGGACCCTGAGGCCTTAGAGAAGGCCGTCAAAGGCTGGCACAGTTTTAAAAAATAACTCTTCCCCAGCAACCACCAGTACGGTCCTGCCCTCAGCCAAGACTCCAGCACAGCCTGGGTGCTTTGTCCTGAGGGACTGAAAGCTCTGCAAGGCAGCAACAGGACAGCTGCCCTAACCCCCCCGCCGGGAACAGAGAACCATGGGCCCAAGACAAGGAGAAGGTCACCCTCCTGGGCTGTGCTTGGGGAGTGAGCAGAAGTCGCACAGGAGCACAGCCCCAGGGAAGGGAGGGTGGGCCTGAAACCTACACGAGGGGCGTCAGGACAGCGTGAAGACCACCAAAGCCATCTCCCTCCTCCTCGTCGGCTGCACAGTCCCTGGCCACTGGCTCCCAGGGAGCAGCCACCTCTACTTTCAGAGGAACCAGACTTCTCAGGCCTTTCAAGAGCTTCACGCGTCTCTAGCCGAGGCCAGCCTGCTTTTTGTTTCTCCATGTTGTTTTCCTTTTCCTCTCTTCATTCATGCATCACCCTAACTGAGGTCGTGTCATCTCATTCTTGGCTAACTGCCATGGCTACCACGTGGCCTTCTCAGCACTACTCTCTCCCTTTTGGGTCTTCCTTGCCATGACCGTAAGACTTCCTTCCTGAACAACTTTGTTATCATGAAATGCCTTGCTCCAAGTTTTACGTTGATATTCTGTTATTCAGTGTCCAGAGCCCAGACCCCTCTGGGGTCCCAATTCATCCATAATCTAGCCCCAGCTTCCACAGCTCATGGAGAATCTGGACTTTCCATTCCAGCTAAACCAGGCTCCTCCCTGTTCATTCCAGACTTATCTCCACCTCCGTTTCTTATTCGTCCTTCCTGCAATGCCCTCCTCACCTTCTCTGCCTAATCAAATTCTGCCCCTCCTTCAAGCTCAGCTGCAGTCTCCTTTACTCCTTGCCTTACAAGACTTCTTAGGCCCCCGTGATCTCTCGCTTCTCTGAATTTCAGCTGAAGTCAGTGGCCCAACATGGCTCTTAATCAGTTTCTGATTATCTCATTTGTCTAGCTAGTGTGAAGGGATTTGAGAGCAGGGCCACTGCTTGTATCCTTCAATGGCCTCAAGAGAACCAGGCCAGAATATGGGGTTCGCACATAAAAGGATCACAATTCATACTTGTTGGTTCTACAAAGTTCAGGGTGACCTTGAATTACAGTGAGGTCATTCATTCATTCAACAAATGCCTATTGAATACCTACTACATGCCACATCTCTGGTGGAGAACAAAATGTGCAAAAGGCATGGTCCTTGAGCTCAGGGAACTTATAGACCAGTGGAAAAGATAGTTAAACAGCAGCTACAGCACAGGCTGACACGATGATGCTCTGATAGGAACAAATAGCACGTTATAGGGGTGCAGAATGAGGGCAACTAACCTAGTCTTGGGAGATCGTGGAAGGCTTCCTAGTGTTGGTGTTTCTTAAAATAAGACCTTGAGGGGCCAGCCCCATGGCCGAGTGGTTAAGTTCGCGTGCTCTGCTTTGGCGGCCCAGGGTTTCCCCAGTTCGAATCCTGGGCGCGGACATGGCACTGCTCCTCAAGCCATGCTGAGGCGGCGTCCCACATAGCAGAACCAGAAGGGCCTGCAATTAAAATACGCAACTATGTATTGGGAGGGCTTTGGGGATAAGAAGGGGAAAAAAAAGAAGACTGGTAACAGATGTCAGCTCAGGTGCCAATCTTTAAAAAAAAAAGAGAGAGACTGTGTTAGCTGGTTAAGGGTGCTAGAGAGAATGAGAGAAGAGTATTTTAAAAGAACTGAAATTTAATGTAGTTTGGTCATTTTTAGGAATGTCACCTTGGTTTTTCTCTGTTTACCTAAAGGACCTTTATGCCATAAATAGTTTAAATGACAATGTGATTATCTGTCTAAATCTGATCTATACATCCATCTACGTACTCTTAGCCAAGTGTACACAAGTCCTGTGTACTTGCTAGACGTGGTCTGGGTAGGAGTGTGAGGACATGTTTTTTGATAGATCTCTGTAGATTTTCATCCTGAGTTGTTTGGGATAGGGTTGCTTACAATGGAGGGAGGGAGGCAGGGGGAGGAGAGAGGGATGGATTGGACTCTCACAGAAACTCCAGGCCATTGGTGCCATAGACTCTATTGCCATTCACAGCATTTCGTTTCCAACCAAAACATGGGACTAATCTGACTGCCAAGCTCTCATGGATAAAATGAAGAGACTGCCCACGTCAAATCCATATCCCCTTTCTGTTCCTGAGAGCCAAAGGGCTGGCCCACCCCGCTGGATTTTCACTTGTCCAGATTGGCAGGGCAGTTCCTTGAATAGAAAGAAGGCAAGGCTTACACATCACCCATTTCTCAGGACAGAGCCACAGCCTGGGTGCACTGGTGTCTTATTATGATACTTCTGAATTATTTATTTAATATCATTTATCATTAAATTTTAAAGAACACAAGTGGCTTCACAAACAAAATATGGAATGCCAGGGTGCAAAAACGGATGGTTAAATTCAACTAATATTTTCAAGTTCCTGAAGAAACTGAAGAAACTGAAATATGATGTCTGTGTGTTAATGCAGGAGAACAGATAATATTTCGTGACTGAAGATCCTTCCGGAGACCATCCTGTGGACCTGTGAATACAGGGGCATGGTGCTGCCTAGGAAACTGAGCTCTCCCCTGATTTGTCCAAGTCCCACAGCCTTCCATGGCCGTGCAGAGTCATGGCTGGACCTCCGCTTCTCATGCTAAGTATTCAGGGCACAGGCATCAAACTCCTCTTTGTTTTCCCTGGGATGGCAAAAGCCTGTGAAACACACTCAAGGCCCCACAACTCTATTGACTGGTTTGGAAACAGGAAGGCCCTGGCTGCGATATTCAACCACATTAAATCCCCGCCATTATCCAGAGCCTGCACCGCCAGTTCATTGTGCTTGCCTGGCTTTGACGCTGAGCACACTGGAGAGAGGCTGGGCCTAATTAGGAGCGGCCCTGGTGAAAAGGGCTTTGCTCACACCACATGCCCCGTTTTTGTCCTCAGAGAAGGGTGTCAATCTGAGAAATGGTGAGCCCCTAGGGAGATAACGTGAATAAAAAAGAATTTTGAGGCTGCGTGGCTATCTTGTTACGGTGACTTTGGGGTGGAAAGGAGATTCCCTGTCAGAATTTAGATTTAGGCCAGGACACTGCCAGTGATAGAATCTAACAGAACTCTGCTGTTGGCCATCATGCACAGCGAGCTGTGGGCTCTGACGCTGTGGAACTGAGAAGTGTTTTTCTAATAAATTCTTCCCAGTCCGATATGAATCGTTTCCAGGTACTTAAATGACTCAGTGACTTCATATTTCATTTTAAACCATGCTCTGCACAGGAAACAAGGCCGAAGTTATTAGGAGTTTCAGACTTTAGATGTCCCTCAGCTGGCTAGGTTGGTTTCAAACCCTGAGATAGCACTATGGAAATATTTCCTATAAACATTGATAAATAACCCACATTGTTCTTTAGAAAAGCAGAATCAGTCATTTCAACGGCTTGAAAAAGCTTTGAAATGAGAAGAACATGGAGGGTTTCAGCACTCTTAACACACAAATACTATCGCTCTGACGGAGGGTCTCCCCCTCATACTGCTGGCTTTCATTCGCTGGACCACAAGCTTCCCTTAATTCCTGGACCCTTTAGTTTGTAAGGTTTTAAATAGCCAAATACATTCCCTTTCACGAGGATCCTAATAATCTGAACACGCTAACAAGCCCTCATTCCCCTTCCTTCGCTCCTAGTGCGGTTGTGGGTTCCAAGCTGACTCTGGGATCCACCTCAGCAGTTCAGTCCTGCTCCTCCCCGAGCCTGGCTGTGCAGGTGCATGCTCAGAGCCCCGGGCAGGCTTGGCTGGCCTGAGACCAGCTGTTGTGATTTAACCATGAGCAAACTCAGGACCTAGCATTTGAAGAGAACCTCAAAGTTATTTGGGTCAGTGTCCTTCCCCGACTGTCATCTGGTCTCTGGTTGAAATCCTCACTATTTTACAAGACTGTCTATGTAACAGTTGGACATCACTGATGGTCATAAAGGTCTCCTACCCCTCACCCCAGCAGTTCTACTTCAGTCACACCATTTTCCTTCCACATCCCTGGTACAGCCCTCTCCCTAATGATCATAGCTGGTTGTTTACATATCCTTTCTCAGCTGAACTCTTGAAGGCAGGAGCCCTGTCTTATTCATCTTTGTATGTCCATTTTCCCTGACAGGAGCTTCAAAGAAGTGGGCAATTCTTCTAACTTTCCACTTCAGCACTAATTCATCTCACTCTATCAGTCAACCAAACCAAACTATTTAACTATTCCATAGTTCAACCCCACATTTCTCCAACTTGCCTAAAAAGACATCATGAAAGATCCTGTCAAATAGCCTTCTAAAACCCAAATGTATTCCCTTGATCTTTGGGTTTAATATTTCAATTTAAAACAGGGAAATAAACTTAATTTGTGATGATTTCTTTTTAGTGAATCCATGTTAGAACCTAGTAATCATGTCTCCCCTTTCTACATTTTGACAAACTATTTGTTAGATGACCCATTCTAGAAATCTGCTAGTGGCTAACGTTAAGGAACTACCAGTCTGTAGTTTCCAGAATCCACCTCTGAAATTGGGGGGGTAACAATTTCCCTCTCTGATCTATGGATATTCATCCCTTGGTAATTGTTCAAAGATTGTTAAAAGCTGCTTTTTAATTACATCTTTAAATTATTTTGGTTCCCTAGAAAGTAATTTACCTGGTCTAAGAGAGTTGAAGTGCATTTCAGGTGGCCAGCTGCTCTCAATATCTGTGTCCCCAGTTGGGGCTTCACCCCCGACCCCCTCCACCCAGGATGTATCTTCAGAGATGAAGGGAGACAAAAATCCATTCATTCCTGCCCATTGGGATAGTGTAACTCTGGGATGTGGAGTGTGGTGAGAGTCTGGGAGAGAGCTACTGGAGCACTCCTGCCAGCTGTTGCAGAGGTAGATTTACCACGAAGCTAATAAAGCTTAATCTTCAGAGTCCTTCACTAACTTTGTATTCTTTTCCTTAAAATTGTGCTGCCAAATTCTGTAAACTTCAAAGCACAGACATATGGATCTGCCCTTGGGTCTTGTGTAAACTCACATATTATGCCTCTACTGGAAGAGTTCTTATAGGTAATGCAAATAGCAGGCTATCAAAGCAAGGAATGAAAATATTAGGAGTGTTTTATGGGCTAATCAGGAGGCTTCAAATACTCAGCAGTGACACCACCATTTCACCAAGACTTTAGGAGGTTCACTTAACCTCATTTTTCTTTCATTTCCTTATCCACAACATGAGGGTAATAATCCTTATTTCAGTCTTAGTTGACACTCATTCAATGTTGACCCACTATAGGTATACCCCACCTTACAATAACCTGGTAAGTAAAAATAAATATTTGTTGACATTATACACACAAAACAGAAAAATTAACCTGATAGAATGAGCATTTATTCTTTGAGGGGATTGACTTAATTAATGAGTACCAAATAAAAAAGAGATAAGATTCGCAGTCAGGAGAACGGACTTCTGAACGCAACCCAGGAAGCAGCAAAAGGCTGAGCATGTCCTTTGATCCCTTTGACTCTTAGTTCCCTTGTCTGGAAAATGGGGATGATGACACTTCCTCACAAAGATGTGAAAATTGATACCATATATACTAAAATGCTTTGTAAACTGTGGAAGTGATTTATAGATGTATGGTGTTAAATCATAACTGATTTATAAAAATTCAACTTAGACAAGTTTTCTGAAGTGCAGACTGTACATACTGTTGGTAGTCATTAAAAATTTAGTGAATGACATGGGGCCAGCCCAGTAGCATAGTGGTTAGGTTCACAGGCTCTGCTTCAGTGGCCCGAGTTTTGTGGGTTTGGATTCCAGGTGCGGACCTACACACCGCTCATCAGCCACACTGTGGTGGCATCCCACATACAAAATAGAGGAAGATTGGCACAGATGTTGGCTCACACACACACACACACACACACACATACACACAAAAATTTAGTGAATGACAATGCAAATGTTAAATACAATACAGATAAGTATCAATTTTTAAAAAATCAATAAAATATCCTATCTCAAGAGCAAATCTCTCCAATCCAGACCTCACTTTTTCCATTCAGCACAGTAGAAATGCTAGTGATGTTGGAGTTATATTGAGAATTCAGAATCAGCAGACGTGTATCAGACACCGTCATAGGATACACATTCCTTCAGTTCCTGCTTCCGTGTGTGAGGAAGACTAACCCTGAGCTAACACCCGCCACCAATCCTCTTCTTTTTACTGTGGAAGACTGGCCCTGAGCTAACGCCTGTGCCCATCTTCCTCTATTTTATATGTGGGGCACCTGCCACAGCATGGCTTGACAAGCAGTGCATAGGTCTGTGCCCGGGATCCAAACCAGCAAACCCTGGGCCCCTGAAATAGAGCGCATGAACTTAACCACTATGCCACCAGGCCGGCCCCTCAAGTCCCGCTTTCAATGTGCTCCTAAGTCGAGGATATTTTCTTGATACTCCCCAGCCCAGGAAAACATCTTTCTAGATTTCCGAGGTGCTTGCACCCAAGGGTTCTGTCTTCTTTGGTTCACTACATAATATCACAAGCTTCTGACCTGAAAATGTCCCTCCATTCAGAAAAAGGCTTGGGCAATAGTAGCAGGTTGCCCTTGAGATGCTTAAGCTCCTACACAGCGGAAGGAATTTTGCACCTGCGTCCTTTCAGAGGTTGCCAGAAGACTTGCAAAGGCTTCAAGCCTCTTAGAGATCGCGGAGCACCTAGCTTGCAGAATTAATCTGCTGAGTTGGAAGGCGATTGCTTGACTTTGCTCAGCTCAGTTTAACAGCAATTTAAACACAGATTCCTCTTTTCACAATCTGTTGTTCTACAAGGAAGGCCTCATTTCACAAAGTTCCATGCAGAGTGGAACTTCTAGGATCAAGAGAGACAACTGCATTCATTATCCCCAGCCCTGACTTTCAATTCCAAGAGGAATCTTGTTTCAGTTCATTATCTCTCCAAGTTCCGGCTTCATCAGTCTCCATTAGGAGGTTCCTTGCATTTCTGCCAAGAGGCACTGAAGGTAAGTAGCCCACTTCCCTGCCACAGGTGCCAG